>NW_010326846.1:1297-8707 GCF_000700745.2 Antrostomus carolinensis | reverse complement strand
AAGAGTGTCATTAAAAATTCGAAGAAATTCAAAGGAAGGTTCTGGTTTCTCCTTGAAATTCCTTCATATAATGATATATTTGACTTCTCAGTCAAATTCCCAAATACTAAAAAACCTATGGTCATATTCTTCTGTCTCCTGCTCATTCAAGCAGCCTAGTAATGAAGAACTGGAAGCAGAGGAGTTTCCTGACCTCAGGACACTGACCAAAACAAATGGCATCACTAAACAATTTTTGTTCCTGAATACTGAGACTGAAACAAATGTATAGTGATCAGTAAAAGAAAGCTGCATGTGGTGACACATTGAGAAGAAAAGAGAAGAGAAGAGAAGAGAAGAGAAGAGAAGAGAAGAGAAGAGAAGAGAAGAGAAAATGTTTTAAAATACTTTCTAGCTGGTTGTGGCTTCACTGCAAAGAACGGAGTCTGCTAATACATTCCACAGTACAAAATGGGAAATTGCACGCAACTTTTGTGATTTCTTAAGGAAAACCCATTTTTAGAAAGAGTTTTTTTTTTTGTTTTACACTTAATGCTCAAATTTCTTTTTCTTCCCTTGCACTTTTACACTTTTTTAAAAAAGGTTTGACTCCTGTTTGTGCAGTATGGTTGCTAATTGGTGAGCTCTTCAGCAAGAGCTTTTACATGGATTTTTTTAAAGCAATACTGTTTCTCAAAACGGTAGAAATCTGAACAGTAACTGAGACCTGTATCATATTTACCTCAAGTGTTTATCGGTGAGTATGACAAATACAACAGATATTGCATAAGACTCAGTAAGCACCGTTTTAACCTCTGTATGGATAACCTTAGGAGACTGATTTCAGAGTCTGAAGAACAAAATTAGAAGTACAAAGAGATCCCAGATATTATCTATTTTTGCATAAATGGAAATCATAATAAAATTTAGAGATATTAATTAACAATCAACACCTGAAATCAAGATAATAATATCTCATATGTTTGAAATTACTATAAAACAATGCAAGTGTACACAATAAACATTTTCAAAGTACTGTTGTTAGCTGTACTTGACACTGAATTCCTACTTTCCATTATAGACTGTCAACACACTAAGAGCAGCTAAAAAAAAAAATCCTAATAGACTTCTCTGAGCATTTTCCCATTTCGGCTTTTCCCCAAAACCTTAATGTTTACATGTCCATGTTTGGGGGTTTTTTATACTTTCCAGATGTCATGACCTTACAAAATTTTAGTCTTTAAATTTAGATTAAAGTTTCTGGAAGAACTGAACACACAAATACATTTTTATTAATTTGCAATACTTGATTTTTTAATGTCTAAATATTAAATAAAGAATAACATAACACTTCAAATTCCTCTACTACATTTTTGAAAGATCTCATCAAACTCTTCTCTTTCTTCTCTCTCTTTCTAATCCTTATGCAGACTGGCAACCAGAATTATGATTTGTTCAGAAGCCTGAGAGACTGTAAGAATCTTCTGGGAGAAGAATGTAAGAATTACTACTAGATAAACTAAAGCTGGAAATTAAGTTTGAATCTACTTCCCCCCCACCCCTTTTTTGAGTAATATCAGCTGAATCTATCAGTTAAGACAAACTGCATCATTCAATCAGGTAGGCTCACCCAGGGCTTAATCCTAACAGAGTCATTTTACAGTTTAGCTTTTGGCTGAGACAGCAATTCAGTTCACACCCAGATGGCCAGCACATTGAAAATCAGTTTGAAAAGTGAATTTCAGAGTTTAGGAAGTGAGGAACAATGTAAACTCTCTAACACATGCTGGCTTTAAAGAATAATTTCTTCATGCAGTCCACTTCTAATACAGAACCTACTAAACTCTCTGGCCCGGGCACCTGTTTTTCTGCACATGTACATGCTTATTTAAGCCAATATGCATATGATGGATTATATGTTTATTAATATGCAGAGATACATGTTAATATGTACCATAGAAAAAAGTGATGATAAATAAAATCAAAATCCTATTGGTCTTTTTTGAATTTTGAAAAGCAAAATACCTAGAAGTTTCTAGGAACTTTTCTAAATCAGAGATAACAAACCAGCTAATTCAATATAAGACATATAAATGCTGATTAGCTAGCCAGGAAAAAAAGCCCTATCCAGAAAATGGACTGACTCTATTTTATCTCACTTTGAACTGGAGAGTAAACCGGCATGGAGTACCGCATGTAAAAGCCATCTAGGTACAATCAAAAGTCATTTTCATCAGCACAGATGCCCCAAATTGACCACCATAATGTGGTGGATTAAATGGGTCTTGGAATTAATCACATATGAAAGAATTTCTCTTGAATGGTGGAATCATATGGGACCTCCACCTGCTGAGATGTTATCAATGCACTATCCGAACAGCTTTCTAAAATGCTGAAAATAAGTCTTTGTCTTGTAACATTTTTCACTCAGAATTTGATGAATGCAGGCAGATACGACAAGGAATACTAACCCCAATTAACTTTTAAAAGGCAAATAATTCTGGCATAGCAGAGTCTGTTCAATCAAAATTAAGAGTTTTTAGTAATTTCTAGTCTCAGTGATGAAGGATTTGATTCTATAACATAGGACAAATGAAAAGAACAACAAAAAAAGAACCATCAGAAAGAAGTGGTAAGTGGTACTGTCATGTTTTTCACTCTGCTTTTCTCAAACTGCAAAATCTATTCAAGCTTGGGGACTGGAAAGCAAATGTCATGTTTGCAAAACAAAAGAGGAAAACATCACCAGATTCATAGGGCATATGAATAAATTTAAATCTATTTGATCTTCTGTGCAAAATCTATAGTGAGTTAATGTAACTTCCAAAGTGGGTCGAAGAAACATATCTGGTATGGTAAAGTGTCATAATTTGAGTCAATACAGAATCCATGAGCATCGGTCATTAGGGGCAACGGCATGGAGAACAGACTTAAAAATATGGTCTTGGGTACACAGAATTTGTTCAAAAAAAGTAAATATAAAGGGAAACAATGCAATCATAATTTAAAAAAAATGTCCCTGTCTAGATGAGATTCAATATGTGTTAGATATAAGTACATAGAGACAGATAATATTGCAAATGTGATAACTGTTGGTTTAGTTTTGGCCTGTTTACTTTACATAGGATTTTGACAGAAATTAAGCTAGATGGCATACATGATTCAGTTGCAAATTCTTTCCCACCTCTCCTTTTTCATGAGGCCACTAGCATGCCTCCCTAAACACATATGCAGTGGCACTTCTCTACAATATTTTCAGAGGATTCAAGAAGTTTCCTTCTCCCCATGCACGTTTCCCTAGAGTTAAGACCTTTAATCTTAATCAATCCTTCAGAACTTTTCCTGAATAAATGAGAGTAGAGCCCAAGTGATTTTTATGCTTCCTCTAAGGCTTTGAAAATTGTATCTTTACTGTGTTGGGAAAATAATTACCGCTATTACCAGGGAACCTGACCTAATGCCAATTAGAAAATTTCTAAGAATGGCATTGATTGCCAAAACCATAGAAGAGGCCAATGATTTGGGCAACCATCTGGCAAGGACTTAAAGTCCTCTCTCTCTTTAAATCAGACCAAACACCTCAATTGAGTATTACACCCATTAAGGCAACCAGTTTTTCCTTTTTATAATGATATTAACTATTTATACAAAATAGAACAGTTCCAACATGAATACACTGAGAAAGACCACCCTTCCTATAATGATGGACTGTTGTTTAAGGCATTCCCAATAGGTTTAATTCCTGATTTCATCTTCTCTGAGGAGATCTGGAATATACCTCAACAGAGTTATTCAGAAAGCAAAACAAAAAGAGACAGATCTTGAGACACTGACCATGAAATATAATATAAAATCAGATGCAATGTGTTAGACTTATGCTTGACCTAACCTGATGTTTTGACTCCAGTGGTGGCCAACAACAGACACATTTGGAAGTGTATAAGCATAGGGCAGATGTATTGAAATAATTTCCAGAAGCCTGGGTTAGCCCCCAGCAAGTTATTGGCCAGTGTCTCCCTGAGCAGGAGATGATGCTTTCTGTGGCCAGACCTTTCACATTCCACATCTTTCTTTAAAATTGGAAAGTTTTTACTTTCACTATAATGGAAAAAATTCCAAGATCTAAAGGAGGAAGACGTTTCTAAAATCAGGTTTGAGCAAGGTTAAGGTTTTCACATTTGGGAGATGCTGGCATCTATTTTACATATCTGGCAACCAGATTCAAAGCTAAATTTAAGAAGCATATACAACGTCCTAGTCTTCCATGAATATTTATTTATAAGAGCAAAGATGAGCTCTTCCAGCTGTACAACTGTTGTCATCTTTGTAAAGGAATCCTGTCTAAATTTTCCTCTTCAATGTAAGTAAAAATCTCACCCCCTACAGTGGAGAGGACATAATCTAGTAATTCCAATAATCTTAACAACTTTATTAATCTTTTCTGTGAGAGAGAATAAGCAAGCCCTAAATATCTTCTGACAGCACTTCTTTTAACAGTGGTCAATCCCTGCCACAGTCAACTTTCAGTAAGAAAACCAAGATTATTCATATACACAAAGGCAAACCCTGACTTTACAATCAGGAATTGAACACTTTGTTAGAGGAAATTAAAGCAAAATAGATTTGTGTAAATTAATTTTATGTTCTACCAGTAACTTGGAAATCTCCATAAAGCCTTAAACAACTCTAGATCAGATAAGAAAAGAAGATTATCTGAACCACAGAGGCAAAACACATATTTTAAGAGATTCATCTTTAATCAACTAATTCACAGTTAGATTTTAGCAAACCTTGTTAATTTTTTCAGATCAAATAAGCTTAACCAGGAGAAAAGAGCTATTCCATTTAATATCTGAGTACACAGTATAACTACAAAAGAAGCAGAATAATTCTACAGATTGTAAAAATTGCATATTTCAAAGAATGCTTTTAATATCACCAGTGAATATGTTAGAATTAATTTTTTTAACCAATTCAGAGGTATTCTTTTCCTCTAAATGTTCATAACATACTAACTCTCAAGTGCCAGAAAAAACCGAACTGTTTTCTAATATGACTGTGACTTGTGTTTGATTTAACATTTAAAAAGGTGGAAACTCTGAAGGTTTTCCTGCAGATAGGAGGTCTCCAATGCTTATTTTCGGTCCAATAGATTCTCCAAGGTCTAACTGGGATTTGTCTCCTATTGCCTGTTTTCTCTATAACGGGGCACTCAGAAGTTATATGTGTTGTCTTTCCTGGAGCTTTTAAGAACACAATTATTTTTGAGACCTCTAGCCCCTGTTAAATTTAGTTGAAGCACTCATGTTTCAAAGTTATTGAAGAAGTGGGAGAGAAGCAGACGGAAACACACAAGAGCATAATGTGTCTGAAAGACTTTGTGTCCACAGAAAATAATTTGAAAACATTAAACAAATATAGAGTACTGCAGCCCATTTTTAGATTGATATAATTCAGTTATATCGAAAAAGGCATACAATCATATTTTAAAAAGGCAAATACAACTCTGCTGAACACTTCCCTTATGGAAGAAGAATTATACTGATCTGGAGCTGGCACACCCTGCCCGCTCACACACAGCATGTCAGGCATTTCTTGGCAGGGTGTTCTGATAATCCTCAACAGCCCAACCTTTTGGAGCACTGCCAGGCAAACATGTACTGAAATACCCTCTTTCTAACCTGTTTCCAGAAATCACAAGAACATTGCAAAGCCAACCAGGGAATCTGGCTCCATGGGTTTAAGTAACCAGGTTTTGATTCCAGTATTACTCTGAACAGCAGAACTCAACTTTCACTTTGGATTCATTACTTTTTAGTTATAAGAACTGAGACTTTTTTTTACCTTTCAACATTTCATATGTTTTAGTCCTGCACTTTAAAGTATTTGACTTAAAAATATTTTGATAGTTTATTTTTTAAAAGTGATCTTATTAAATACCATATAATAGTCAAACTAAGATAATTAGTTTTCATTCAGTCCTTATACATTATCTAGACAGCTCTAGCTGAAGGAGGATTTAAGATTACTATATGCTTTGTCTCATGTCTTTCTATTGACATTAACTTTGTACCTGATCCCTTCAATACTGTATAATTTCTAATAATTATTGCAATTGCTGCTGAAGATCTAGCTTACAAGGTATAATTTGGGAGTGTACAGTTAATAGTGTTTAAGAGAGTGCTAGTATGTAGTAACAAACTATGACTGATGCAAAATAAAGTTAAAAGAACAATAACACTCCAAAGTTTTGATTCAAACAGGCAAACAAGCAAAATTACAAAGAATATGTATAAGTGAAATGAGAAATGGAAGCTGTTCCCTTCATTTTTTCAAGTTTTCTTCCATTTTTTCTGTGTATCTAATATAAAAATCAAATTATATCATGCATAATTTCTCTTTTCGGTGTTGCTCCATCTTTTATTTACCATGCATTATAGTAGACAAATCATCATTTATTTTCATTGAACTACCATCCCTAACAATAATTTAAAACCAGCTAATAAACATTACGGTTTGTTAGAAATGCTACCGATTAAATCTTAAGTGTCTAAAACATACAAATATAAACAGAATGTAATTAGAGCTATTTAAAGAATCCATTTTTAACTTAGATTAACCATACTTTCCATTTGCTAGGGATAAACACTCATAAATGAAACCCATTGCTGAACAAGAAGCAATTACTTCAGTTTAAAATATTAATACATATTGCCTTTTAAAAAGCTGAGGAAAATCATTTATGTACTGTACAATACAATCTCAATTCATACTGAGAATGAAAATGGGATGGCATTCTGAATCCTAAACGAACTGCAATCATCTTTGAGGTACAGTTTGTTCCTGTGCATTTACAAGTCCATTAAACTATTTTCTCCAATTAGTATTGCTCTCAAAATAATGCTTATAAAATACATGTACATTTTTTTTGTATTTTTAAGCTAATAAAAAACCACAGCTTTGTCAATGAGCTCTCTTGCAACAGCCTTTCTTAGTGATACCCGAGACATGCTAGTAATGCAAACTAATTACTGATACACTGCATACTAAATCTAGACTGGATAAACTCTCAAACTTATCCCAGAATGCAGGACTAGAAATGCACACGTACAGGTGATATGCATATACATATGCACCAGGGATAACAGTTATATGTTGAATTATAACAACTACCTGATTATGAAACACTTCTAAGTTCTGGAGATAGTTAATTTCAGGCAAATTATTGATATTTTCATACTATGATTTTCTTCTGCTTGACTATTACCTCATTCTTTCTAAAGCATGGTGTTATAAGTTACATTAAAGGTGTAATTTTGAACTAAATCATACAAAGTCTTATTTCTTCATGCTGATGCACTGAGAAAGCATTAAGTGTTTTGCTTTGTCTAGAGCTGAACAAGACCCCTTCACCAGAAAGGGCAAAACCAT
>NW_010326846.1:0-1268 GCF_000700745.2 Antrostomus carolinensis | reverse complement strand
TAGCAAGTGTTGTGTGTCAAGGTTGGGGCCTTCCCTCCTTCAGCCTCAGGACAATAAAGACTATTTTCAAAGGGGTAAGAATAAGATTATTGGCATTTTAAACCATATTTTTTGTTTATTTCTCCTTATAACCTGTCACCTCACGGACTATAATTTACCTGGTTATGTAGCTCTGAAGTAAACTCCAATGTATAGAAACTGATCATGGGAATTCCTCCCTCATCATTTACAAAGTCATCATCTACTGTTTCAATACTTTTACCCAGCCCTCACTCTAAGAATCCAGAGTTATAACTGATATAAGAAGATTAACAAATTATTTTCCTATTCTCTTTGAAGTGATATTTTAATGTTTGTATTTAACTGTATGTTAAGGACAATTAGCAACTGAACAATGTGAATAATTAATTATGTGCAATTAGAGTGTAACTGTAGACAAATAGTACCATATTATTGGCAAATTTTAACTGGCAAATGTGATAAATTATGGCAATTACAGGCAAAGTAATAACGATTTTCAATCAAACAATATGAATGAGAATGTGTTCTGTATTCACAACAATCAAAGTTCAATCTGTTCGTCTGTGTTTAAACTGGCTGCAATTTATACACACACAAATCATTATTATGACTCTTTTGAAAACATGCTTATTTTCAGCTCTACTTCATACTGTATGTTTTTGCATACCTATTAGCATTTCCCTCTGGAAATGCTCGAAGGGCTCTGAAGAGACAGAATATTCCTGAGATATTTCAGGACATAAACTCAACTGACTGCCTCGCCCCTCTGCAGACAGTGCCCTGTACTGTGTGATGGGCTGCTGAGAGCAACAAACAGCTGAAAGGAGCACTTCAGAGTCTTCAGGTTATACCCTCCTGTAGCAGAGTGAGTCTCTGCTCATTAGTTATTTAACTTAATACGCCAAGGGCTATACTGCAAAAATTGAACTAATATTCCCTGCCATTGTCTTTTCTGCATGGTCAGGAAACTTGGGTAGAAACGTGGGGCAAAGTGATGCAGTTGTGAGCACAAACTTTTGCCGGGACTTTGAGCAATCCTATCTATAAAAGCCCACCAGTTATGTGACTTGTGACCAGGAAAAGGTTAGCTGCTATTTGAAAGTGCAAGGAAGCGTCTACGATTTCAGATGAGCCGCACAAGGAGGCAAATACACTCCAGCTCTAACATAATGCTTAAAACGCCTGGGACCCAGGGCTCGGCGCCGGCGCAGCAGCGACACGGGGCTGCGGAGAACACGGGAGGGATC
>NW_010326845.1:77633-99625 GCF_000700745.2 Antrostomus carolinensis | reverse complement strand
CCCGGCTCTGCAGCCGCGACCGCACGGCACGGGCTCGGCATCGCTGCGTACGGGCACCCAGGAGGTGCAGGGGTGAAGAAGACTGGCCCGTACTCAGTGGCACTGGGCTCCCAATCCAGCGACGTTCCCTCCCTCCCTTTGCCGATATTGGCAAATCTACTCCCGATAGGATTTAGTGACTTGTGGGTAGAGATGTCTCCTTTGCCCCCTCTCTTGTTTGTCTGCTTGGGCTCTGCGGCCAGGCCTGGCCCTTCTTGCATAGGTATGCGATACCCAGCAATTTAGGGTCCTCATCAAAGCCAAAGCCATCGGCACAGCGTCATTAGCCAGGGTCCCGGTGCTAGCCCAGGCTCCTTCCCGGCAAGGGCAAGCATGCTGTGCTGCACCTCCTCTTCCGAATACCTCTCAGGGGCTTCATTTGCAAAAGACACAGACAGCCTTTGACACCTTGAATTACTGCGGAGGAGGATTTAAAGCAATAACAACTGAGACAGCTCCATTACCAGCTCCTCCTTTTGGGAGCGGCCTTTTCCCTCCATCTTACAACTTTTCAGCGCAAGAAAACCACGGATTTAAGGCAGGAATTCAGCACATTTGGTCGGGAATAATTCCTCCTGTGGACCTTCTTCTCGACTTTCCTATCACGACTTCAGCTCTACTGGAGAAACATCACTGCAGGACCAGGTGCTTACAGGGGGAGTTACATACCAGTGTAACAAACCACCTTCGAACTACACCAGCGTAATTAAACAGCTGGTAAAGCTCCTTCATACCATCAGCTCCCAACACTTGTTAACCAGATTCTCACTTGCTGCTGCACATGTGGTGGGAGAGGTGACACAGAGAGCGGTGAAATCCTTCAAAAGTTTAGTTACTTTTCCGTTGCATTCCAGCACAGATAATGTTTAATTTTATGACTTCCTACAAGTCTTTATCATGAACTGAAAGTGCATGCGGTGTGACTTCAGGGTATGCCAATTATGTAAATCAGCACTAAAATAACAATGGCAACGTAGTTTACACATCACTGACATTAAATGAGCACTTCAACTTCTAATTGCCATTCCAGTTCAATCTGTAGTGGGTCATGCCAGGAAAAAGTCATTTCTTGCCTCAACACTTACTCCCTGTGCCTGGAGCATAGGCTGTACTGTATGCCCAGCTTTGTGTTATCTCCAGGAGCTTTCTATATTAGGATGATGAGCCTTGTAAGGGAGAAACGTGTTTGTGGTTGTTCTGAAGGCCTGCATAAACTCTGATCTGATATCAAGAGGGTCTTGTAGGTTTGCTCCTCTCTGGTTTTAAATATAAATAGGTTCTCAGAGTCTTCTGTTCTCTTGGCCCTAAAACACATTTCCCCTCCTAGTCTGGCATCTCTCAGTCTATTTAGATCAGGAGCTGCTGGGGCAGTGAGTCTGCCTTCCCATTCGTTTCTATCAGGTCCCAAAAGACAACACTGAAGCAATTACAACACGTTCCCTGAATGCACTGGACCCGCCCCAGAACCTCAGCCGTGTCCCAGAACCTCAGCCGTGCCCCAGCACCTTCCCCACACTGCCTGCCCCACGTGGAGATTCCTCACCAGGACAGATCTGGTTCCCTTTCAGCTGTTGCCCTGGTAAATATGGAGAATAAGGCCCTCAAAGCATCATCCATGAAGGGCCAGTTATGGTTCATGCCTCATCAGCACAACAATTGTTATAAATACCCCTCTGCAGAGCCCGCTGCCTTTGAATACTGCATTCAGACCTGCTCCCACTCTGTGTCTAGCAGCAGCGCACCCGAGGTCGCAAGCTGAGAAGCATCCTTACCATGACAGAGAGCATTAGAGACAGGTGGATTTAGGTATAACGAACGCAGCACTTGGTTTGTGGAGCACAAACACACCAGGACGTGTTCACCCAGACTTCCAGCTTCTGAAATGAGCCTTTGCAGCAGGCATAACACCCTTGTCCCCTTCCCGCCCCTACAGCTGCACAGCAGTGCACCTGAGAGAAAGAAACAGAAGCTCAACCAGTTGTATCCAGGTTGGATGAGGCTTTGAGCAACCTGGTCTAGTGGAAGGTGTCCCTGCTGATGGCAGGGGGGTTGGACTTAGATGATCCCTTCCAACCCAAAACTCTACTGGTGCTGCAATTCCTCACAAGCTCTTTCAGAAGTGGTACATCAGCTAAAGATCCAGCACCATCATGGTGTGCTCCCACAATGTCATGTCATTTTACAGAGTTACTTTTCAGATCAACCTTGCTCTTCAGCTAAACTCCTACCAGAGACAGAAACCACCACTTAGCCTGAACAGATCTGGTACTGATGTGGGGTTTTAGGAAACCTGACCATGCATATTTGTTAATCTTCTTTGTGAAACTTCATTTCCCTGCTCCTGAACTTTGTATAGTTGACTGGACTAGTTAACTTTGTTTCTTCTTTCCTGCATGCACTCTCTTTTATTTTTTCTTGAGGGTTTTTTTATTTGTTTGTTTGTTTCATGGTTTTTTTGGAGAGGTGTTGAGCCAGTAAATACTCAGCTAGTGGCACCTGCTGCTAAGGTTTCAGATCCAGGTTTTCCTTTCCAGGACTCAAACAGAGCTGATAGATTTCAACTTTAGGTATTGTTGGGTTTTCTTAGTAAAATGCTAGAAAAGTATCCAAATAACGATAGGTTTTACAACATGGTGAGAGTCCTTTTTCAAGGCTGCAGAGGGAAAGAAGAAAATCTTTTTTCTTCTTACAATCATTTTCTTCTTACAAATACGATACCGAATCACATTTATATACTGCCACCAGGTAACGTCTTTTTTTCCAACCTGGTTAAATGGCAGTCATCATTGTTGATGGCTATGGGCAGAAGACCTCAGCTGGAAGACCTAGATGAGAAATGCTCACCAGGGTCTCCGACCATAACTTAACAATGTTACTTAACAAGGATTACCAAGTTAACTTAACAAAATGACCTAATTTCTGGTCTAGTTAGAGACACAGGTCTGCAGAAACACTTGCATCACTCTATGCATGTTGATAGTCAACAGTTTGACTATTGACTTCAGCAGACCAGTTAGACCAATGCTGAGCATTTTTTTGAAATTCCCACTTTAGACCGCTGTCCTCTGGATATGATAAGTATGTGAGACGTGAAATATTAACAGTAGTGAGGTTTTTTAATATATTTTGCACATTTTAGTGAATAAACCTCTTGATAAAAATCTGTGCTTTAGTATGAAACATATACGTGGTACGGCATCAAATGCTGGAGGAGTGACTTCTGAAAATGAGTTAAGATGTGTTAGTGATGTTGAGGTTTTGGCTTCATAACGGGTGGAGATTATCTGAAAGCTTTTCTGTTCCTGAACTGTGCTTCCTGTTGGCGTCTGTGTGAATATGATGTGTGGCCATTCTTTAAAACACTGTTTTCTGAAGATGTTAGTCTTTTGGTGGTTTGTCTTTTAACATCTATCAATTGTCTCTGCTGCACATCCTGTCTCCTGTTCTATGAAGGATGGATTCTCACCCGAGAAGATAATGTACAAGATGGTGATTTGTTTTTGAAGAGAGGAAAGGCAGTTTATTAAAAAATGTCTATTTCTTTCTTATTCATCTTTGCTGAAGTCCAGCAGCTCTTCAAAGCTGTTGCTCTGTTTCACAGTGAGTCTCAATTTCATTTATCAAATCGCAGCTTCCCTTCCATCATAGTAACAGGGAGATCTGAATGTATCAGGAAATACAATGCAGACCCAGTATTCTGTACATTTCCAGTATGTCTCCATTGTTAGTGAAAGATAACAGTTGCTCATAACAATGTTATATCTGCAAATATAGGCTGCAGTAATCAGTTCACGTGGCTGTGCAACTTTTATATTGTAGGACAATTCAATATATTGTATTGAATTCTTACATTTGTAATCCATTTGCTGGGGAAAGAGGAAAAAGGGAGGCTAACATGATAACCTTTGTTTTACTGTTTTCCCCTTGACACTAAAAACTTCTAAATTTGGCTTTTATCATTAAGAGGTGAAAAAAATGTCGTTAACACCTCTGCACAGCCTGGGGAACAACCGAGCCATCACCAGACAGATTCCTAGGCACCACCACCATTTATGTACATTTAATTACATGCAATATGAACAGTCACAGACTGTCAGGCTAGGGAGATTTCAGTAGACAGCGAACTGACTAAGATTCAGGAGACTTCAGTTCTCTTCCCAGTGTTACAAGTGTCCTTTTTCTTCCCTTTGTGCCTCAGTTTGCCCTCCACTGAAATGGGGATGATGCTGCTGCCTCCCATTTGTAAGCCCCTGCAAGACCCTCAAGTAAGAGCACTAAGAGTTACGCATTGCTAGTCAGTAGCAAAATTCCTCCTGGTTTTGGTGGTTTAGGCTCATGTGTTTAAGCTACAAAGAGACAGAGATGCTGACTATTCCAGTCAGAAGATTTGGTGCAAAGAGGGATTTTTTTTTAGTTATATAAGACTTGTTAGGAAGACAATGAGGTGAGGGTGTTCCCCCACACAAAAGACAAATGGCTGCGTCATAGATGGTCCACTTCAGGAGCTTGTAATTTCATCACTGCAGACAGATTGACGTCAAGTAAAATGGAGGATAATATAAAGTTACGCATATTGCCTTAAGAAGTGAATATTTTAGCAGTGGAACTGGATAATGTTTTGCAATTAAAATAAAATAAAGGCAAGCGTGACGTCCTGTTTAAGCAGATTGTCTGTATGAAGGCTTTATTGTAGCTGCAGATTTAGGGCATATGAAAAGGTTTTCTGTGCTCAGTTGCAGGATGAAAAACATTGCATCATCAGGCATTCTTGTTCTCTAACACTTATTTGCCAGTATGCCTTTGATAACGAATGCTTGCAATTTCATTTTCTGGTCTAAAGTAATGTTTTATCAGGTCTTTATCATTCCAATTTTTAAATATCCTCTTAAAACGAGATGGAACTATGGAAAGTAATAGCAAAGCTTTGTGCCTGCTCTGTGGCATGCGCTCGGTACAAGCGATCAGCTGCTGCACCTGCTTCACACTGGGAGTAAAGCTATTTGCAAGTTGCTTTCAATTACGTCCCTTGTTCCCAGCTCTGCCCAGTTTCCAGAGAAGCTCTGATGGGCAGAGGTCTCAGTTCAGCCATCACCCTGTAATGTTTATTTGGTTAGCTTGTTTGCTTGTGTGCTACAAAATTTACTGACTAGGGGGTCTCAGGAGAACAACATCCTTTGACCATTCCCTTGTTTGCTCCAGCGCCGCAGCGCTCCCTCTGCGGTATTCCAGAAAGCACACTCTAAATTGCAGAAACTAATTATTAGTGGCACACATTGAACTGATTCAAGGTATCCACGGAACATCTGTAGCCCAAAAGTCAAAGTACTCATCCTGTATTCGGCCTCCCCATCCCTCTGCAAGAGGAGGGAGAACTGCTACCTCTACAGAAGGGGAAAAGGGGCAGAGAGTGGTGGAAAGGCTGTTTTTCTAAGAGCTATACAAGGGCCCAAAGTTCTATATAGGTCACACTAAGATTTTCGATGATGCATAAGCAGGTTAGATACAGTTTTGGGGTTAAAATCCCAAAACTTCAGTGAGACATTAAGTACTCAGCTCACATAGACATTTTTGAAAAGCCCAATGCCAAAATCTATTACCCAAGAGTTTCTCGACAAATTCCTGCAGTGCCTTGTCCACAGTTGTTACTGCAACCCATGAATCCTAGCAGGAACAGAATAATCTCATTCAACTACGGAGAAAAGCTCTGATCTTTTAAAAGTCTATCTGCACTGAAGAGAGAGGGGTTTTTACCACCTTGATCAGGACAATAAAGATACTGGTCAGGGTATCAACGTCCAGATTTGTTCCCAAACCAGCTCAGTCATTATAGCAGAGGTGCTCATTGAATTCCCTTGCCTGCTGTGCCATCACCTTCACCCTTTTGTTTTTCTCCAGGGCCACTGCAGGATGGGTGTTGTACAGCCAATTGCTTAGCACTCTGGCAAAGCCTTGGCCAGCCTTTACATTCCTGAATACCTTTAACTACCTTCCATCGCCACACCTCGGCTTCCTGCTTTTTTTCTGATATTTGCAGTGACCCATCTTCCCTTAGTCTACATGCTTGTAAAACTAAGCATGTCCTTCAGCCCTGCTGAAAAGGCAGTACCATTAAACAGTCGTGATATGCAGCATTGTCCAATAAATAATTCCATTATTCCCTTCAATTTTACATTCTCTAACCGGACTTACCCAGCCTTCATGGTGTATTACCGTAGGAGGTTCAGCCTTTCTTACATTTGCTGTTTTCTATACAATATTCCTGTGTATAGACTCAGTAAACATTCACATATACTTAATGTGGGTATACTAAACATTAAATACATTCCTTTAGTCAACCATGGAATAAACTCCTTTCAAATAAATCAAAATACTAAACAAACAAGCTGGGGAACCATGGAATAAACTCCATTTATTTTGCAACTTTGACCTTCTCAGTCTCTCTCTGCTCCCCTGTTCACATACCAAGCCTCTGCGTACAGCCCTGCCAGCCACTGGGTTTTGAAAAAGAAGAAGTAACTGCCCCAAAATTTCTCTCACCCCTTTTTGTTTGCCAAAAAAGGCAGCCAGCACACAAATCAAAGTAGAAGTAAGATCACTGCATGCCTAAAATTGGTACCTCAAATAATTTTAAACAGACTGAATGTAAGTCCTGGTTCAGATCCTCACACAGCCTAGGAAGAACCCTGAGGATCTAAAAATTAAGTTTATTAATAAATCCTTGAAAAATCAGGGCCACTCTCTCCATACCAGTGGAAAATTGAAAATCCAAGTTGCACAATGATGATACTCATTTCTGCAGCTCGTGGGAAAATAGTTTCCTTACAAAATAAAATTAATAAAAAGTAGACTGTTTTGTATCTCTTTTTCCCCTAAGCAGCTTCTAAAATGTCAGACATTAATATTAAGGAACTTTGATAGATGAAAAAAATACGTCACTGTAGTAATATGTAATTTTTTTTTTTCCTTCCTTCCTTCCTTCCTTCCTTTCCTTCCTTCCATTAATTTATAATATTGGACTCATTCTGCTAAAACAAGATGAAGTTACCAAGGCCAAAACTGTGAAAAAACATTTCTACAGACTCTCCAAATGAAAAAAAATATGTATGATAAAATAAAGGTTTATTTCCTTTAAGCCAAAGTGATTTCACAGCTAGCCTGACTGAATGCCATTTGCACCACATTGCTATATGTACACTTATTTTCCATGTTTGCTTTCATTAGAAATAATGAATTCTAATTTCATTAGAAATACAAAATTCCTCTACACTGGATCATGATGATGGCTTCTATTTGAAACATTTTTCCTGTATTTAACAAGCTTTGTAGGTTCTTGGATTGAAAAACCCCACTATATAGAAGAGCTAGGGTAGCTCCCCACGCATCGTGTAAGTTAGGCCATAAAATTTGGGCAAATAACATACTGTGCTGGTCTGCTGTGTGCATATGCTTTTTAATGACTGCACATCTCAGCCATGTTGCTGCGAGGAGCTGTACGTGTGTCTACGTAGAGTAGACTCACTACAAGAATTGGTTGGGTTTGCTACTAACTCCAAAGCAATAAGAAAAGGCAGGAATTGAAGACTTCATTGATGTGTTTGGTGTATTGGCTCATGGAAAGTTGTCCTGGTGCATTAAGCTGTCTGGTTTATCTGTTCTGCAGGCAAACGATGTGTACAAGCTCCCTAAGGAACTCAAAGAGATGCTGCTGATATTATGGTGCATTGTCAGTCCCAACACATTGGGTATCAGCTACTGCAATTTAGTTTTAGGGTCTAAAGTCCATCTCTTTGGCTTTTGATCTCTTCTGTGGCTTTCCCAAAACCCCATGTGGAAAGGAAGCTCCCGGTCTGCCACGTGGTGATCATTTAAATTAAATATTTTTAAGCAACAGATTAGCACAAGGATTATCTCCATTGTGTTCAGAGAAATAGTATTTTTCAATGTCTTTCAAGATGGGTATAACTTTTCCTGGGAATCTCTTCATTAGCTCTGCTACTGACAAAGGGGGTTGTGATACCACTACTTTGATATAAATGTAATGAAACCAGGATGTAATAAAAACCAAGAAAGGCTAAATAACCCACCTGAATGAGGAGGCTTTAGAGCTTTTCTCTTATTGTAGAATTTCCCGTTTTAAAAGGAGAAGAAACCTCAGCACCAGATCCCATCTTAAGGGGGAAAATGAAACCCCAAGTTAACTGTGGGGAAGTTAATTTCTGTCTCACTCTCACTAGGCCAGTGGTGTGTAGCGTGGGCATTTGCAAGTTGGCACCTGCAGCTTGGAAGGCTTCAGTCACCATGCTGGGCTTGCAAAGCCAACACAAGACAAGGCTTTCAGGCCAGAAACTAGGGTTCAGGGGGCAGAGTGTCTCTAGTTGCTCTTTAGTTTACTGAAACCTTCCTGCACTTGAGCTGAAGGCATTATTTACACCCACTCCAGGTCCAGCAATACCAAAGTGACCTGTCATATCACTGCTCAAGCTCAAAGATATGTCAAAAAATGTATCATATTCCCGGCTCCCTTCCCACAGCTCATCGCTCCATGTTCCTCCTGGACCCACTGCATTTCCAGAGAAGCAAAATCCTCTTCTTCTAAAGCCCAGGGCAAAATTCCATGGGAGAAAGCTAGGCCCACAGCCCTGTTTGTCTCTTCCTCTAAGGCTATATCTCTACTAATAAATTAAGTACGCCTGGGAACATTCCTGGGCATGGAGGCCAGCTGGCATGGAAAAGCCTGCTGCACTGCTAGCTTCCACACCAGGGTGGCTGCATGCAAACTGCTGCTTGGGGATGGTACCAGCAATGTTAGAACAAACCATGGTTAGAAACTATTTAGGAGAGAGCTTCTTGGCCTGGCCCAAAAACATCCCAGAGGTGTCCTGACAGTACAACCAGTCACTGGCTTTTGGCTGGGCCCAAAAGTGTTCCCAGGCTCTGGTTTATTTACCAGCACAGGTGTAGCCCAAGGTCATGCCTACCTTGTAGGTACCTACGTGCCTACCTGCCCAGGTACCATGGGGAGGATGCAGCACACAGATTAACACTGTCATCACTTCAGTCAGCTGATTGTGATTTCACACACTTGTTGAACGCACCTTTTATCTGTACACAAGCTGTTGATAAGAAAGCGTTTAAAGCAGCCTAGAGGGGAAACCACTTGAAAGTGGAGTCATGGTGATCCAGAGAGCAGCTCTGAGGCAGGTCCGGACTGAAATGGGCTGCGATACCAGGGTGCTGCTGAGCTGTGGTGAGGTGAGAGGACTTCTGAGGACTCCTGTGGGGCCATGGCCCATGCTCAGCCATCCCCACAGAGGGGCTGAAGGGTATTTGCTGCCAGTGGTGCACAGGCTTGCCAGGATCCATGGAGCTCTGCATCGGCACACTAATAGCATGCACCACAACATAGTTTTGCTTTGTGTTTGGTCCTCAAGCTGGTCCAAACTGGCACCCAACTTGTGACTGGCATCCTCTTCATCAGGGTGTCACGCTACAGCCATAAATCCTGTTCCAGTTGCAGGGAGCAGGGAAAGGGATTGCCTTTTCCCCCCACATTCTCACAGAGGGTTAGTGCCTCCTCAGCTTCACATGCACAACCACTTCCTAACTCAGGTCTCCCTGTACACTCCAAGTCAGGATGAAACTTCTCCATGCATTTAAGCGAACTGGCCATTTTCTCTGGACTCTGGAGCAATTGTATGTGCTGTTCTGCTGGCAGGTGAAAGTGCTGGCAGGTAGGTGAAAGGGGAGAGGCAGCTCCAGGGAGGGGGAGAGGAGACGGGATGAGCAGCTAGCTTGGCAGAAAGTGCTGATTCCAGATGAGGATCTGTGACCACCACCCTCTTTGGGCAAGTTTTTATCTCCGTTTTGGGGGTTGTTTTTTTTAAACAGCTCAGTGATGGGAGCAAATATGTTTTTATCCAGTTCACCAGACAAACACATAGTCACAAATCCCTCCCCAAAAGCAATCTGTCCACTAAAGACAATTACTCAGTCAAATTTCTTTCAAATTCTATTCCATCACTACCAAGCCATAAACTGGGCAGAAGAGACCAGTGATCTCCACTTCAGCACTACCTGTGCTCTGGGCTTCCATGCAACCAAGGTGAAACCACTTCTCCCATATATGCTGCAGCTCGATAACACCTTGTTTGAGTTCAGGCTTTGCATTTCCAGTGGCAAATCTATCTGAGAGATGAAGAACCCTTCCCTCCTCTCTCCATCTGCCCTCTGTGGAGCACAGGAACTCTTGGAAGCACACCTGGCTGCCAAGAACGCAGTCCCAAACAACTCAGCTGATCAAAGTGCAGGCTGCCACCATCCCTCCCATCAGATACCTCCTTCCCAGCCCCAGCTACCCAGCCCTGCTCCTTCTCTTCTGCCAAAATAGTGCTCCTGCAGTAAACAGGTTCAAAGAGAAGGTTTGTCTAAAAAGCAATCCTTTCTTTGAGTAGGTGCACAGCACTTCACTTAGTGGAGTCTTGATCTCAGTTGGAACTTCTACGTTACAAATGCATTCTTTCCCTTTATATTTAAATTAAATGTAAATTCATTTAATAATTAAAGCTCAGTTAAAATCTTTAACTTGTAAATCAAGATTTAAAAATCTGTAGGAGCCACATTCCCTTCCCTGCCATAGGTGAAGACACGGTAGCTAACTTTTCAGCTAACGTGGTTTTGTTCAAAATTAAATGAGGTTCACATTAAGCCTACCAAAGGAAATCATGATTGATGATCTGGCCTGCCCAACGACAATTCCTCTAGTAACAAAAATATTTTGTAAGTTCATTTATCACTGAGATCAAGCAATGAGTCTGGAGCTACATAAAATGATTCCAATTAGATTCGAGTAATTGCCATTTTGAGTGAACATAAGCTTTTATGGATTAAAAAAAAAAAGGCAATAAAAGCTCAAGTAAGCTCACATCTGAGATTTAAGCCTTTAGAGCTTTTTGCCTTTTTTTCACTCTTTTTTGGATTTTTTTTTCAGTGTGTGAGAGAGAGAGACACTCACACACACATGAGGATGGGGGCAGGAGGAACAAGGATGTATGAAAAAAGAGGAGTGATTTTCCCAAGCTGATTTCTCTTCCTGGGTGACCCAGTCCCCCTGGGAATGCTGCCCATGTGATCTCCACCAACTGGATCAGCAACAGCACGAGAATGAAGAGCTTCCACAGCATCTTTAAAATAATGGCAAAGTGGGGAAAAGTCAGCAAAGCACAAGTTTAATAATCTCACTGAAACTCTCCTGCAGACAAGGGAAAAGTGTCTTCTCCTGCTGCAGCAGCTTTCAGAGAAAATGCTGGAGCATGTAGTAAGTGAAAACAATTCCAGTGCTGCGCCAGCTGGATCCCTACAGAAGCTAAACTAGTCAACCAGAGAGAAAAACGTTTCGTATGCTGATGAAGGCATTTCCCCAGAGCCACTGAGACTCACTCCAGAGCAGAAAGTGCTCAAATGCCCCTTATGACTGAGATTTATGATCCCAGCTCAGAGTTAAATCCCAGGCCCACGCACACTTTTCATGCTGTGCTGCGTGTTGAAGTGTAGCTTGAAATGACTTTCCAGCTAGGGATGGGGAGGGGGCTGAGGCCACTGCTCACCTTCCACACTGTGAAGAACATCTTCCATCCATGGACATATGGATGCAAAAAGGATGGGATAAGATAATACTTCCACAGTCTGTGAGCATCAGCAGCACACACGTACCTCATACAGGCGTTTCATAGAGAGCAGTGTCATCACCCACTATATTACCTGTCTCTCACTACAGATGTTTACCTTCAGCAACGTATTTCCTAGGAAAACCATGAGTGATCAAGGAGTTGTTAGTGAGGGAAAGACGATGGATTACTTCTGATTTTAATACATTTGTTTTTTCTTTTTATTGCCCAGATGTCATAATGAGATACTCAATTTCCTGTGCCCAATCGAAGATCTACAAAAGTTCTCTACTGCCTCTACAAATGGTTTAATCTCTACAGTGCAGTTTGCTAATAATTACAATGAGACCATAAATACAGATTCACATTTTTATATAGCTTCTTTTGGGTCTGACTATGTGTCAATATAACACAGGACACATTGCTTGAGCTCAGATTTGATTTGCAACTTTTTAGTGTTCTTTTTCAGGTCTTGGAGAGGAATATGAAGTCTAAGTCCAGTGAGCCTGCATAACTCAGTAGACTTAGAAACTGTGCTGACTCAAGGCAACTGAAGACCTAGCCCATCCTAAAAACAGTTGTTACAGTATGTTGGCATTTCTGGGACTAATGCCTGACTAAACATGACCAAAGGACAAGTCTCCCATGATTCCCACAGGAGCTCTAGCTTCTAGATTTTGTTCTAAACTTGTAAATATTTTTTTCCTTAACAATGGTTCAAGAACAAAAGTTTTAACAGGCAGGAAATGTCAACATTTGGTCTTGTCAAGAAACAAGTGCCTCCTTTCTCTTGCTTTTAAAATATTTTCTTTCCCCCAAAGCAGTTCTCCCAAGAAAGCTGAGGAGCACTTGAGTGCCAAGGCAGGTAAGCACAGCCACCCAAAGCACTGCTCTGGACACTTCCAACCACAGCCCCATCTTCCTCAGACAGCTGCTTCCTGACGCTGTGGGAATGAACTTGGGTGCGGTGTCACACAAGTTTCTACCCTCTGCCAGAAACACAGTGCTACACGCCAATCTAGTCTGGGTCATGGCTTGTTCTACAGAGCCTTTTGGTGAACACGCACAGAATTAGCTGCAAGGCTTGGGTCCTGATCAGATTAACTTCTGATCTGGCACTGGAAACCAAAAACAACAGTTAACAGCTCCTGTTGTTTGATTTCCCTCTGCCGTGGGAGATTTGGGCTCCCTTTCCTCGCTCTTCTGCTACTTGCAAACACAAGCTGCACTTCCACAAGACCAGAGCTGCTAAACCCCCTCAAAATTAAAAATAATTTACTTCCCACATCCTAAGGACTGAGCTAGTGCCCTCCAGGCATTTGTAAACCCTGGAGTTCTAAGCCTATGGGCAGCACCAAGGGGTCTGGTGCAGTGGACCACTCTCTAAATACCATCTTTCACTATAGAAACTAGTAACTTCATTCAGTGAATCCTTCCCAAACTGTGGGAGTGCCAAATTCACAGTATCTTGCAGTGATCTCTGGATTATCTACAATAACATAGAGACCTCCTCTGAGACCGGCTGAACAGGACCAATCCACAAATTTCAACCAGATCTGATGATGTCTCTTTTTTTTTTCTTTTTTTTTTTTTTTTGAGATTTAAAAAATAAAAAGACAACCACACATGTTTTCTGCTCAGAAGTCAGTACTCTAAATAGAGAGTGTATGGGGAATGGAAAGCTCATTACCTCTGGTTAGCAGGAACTGAGGCACAGGGAGGTTTAAGTCACGCTCTCCCATTATGATCCAGTAAGGCTGTTTTCTGCTTGTGGGCTAATGTCCTTTTGTTCTCCCTATTTTCCAGGTAAAAAAGGAAGCTCTAAATGCAGTTGGCTGTCTGCTTCACCAAAGTCAATTGACTGCGCTGGGGAATCTCAAATGTTTTCTTTCCTCATAAATTATCTTCATTAGCTATGTAAATAGAACCTTAATGAGATTCTAACTGGTTGTCAAGATTTCAATCTCAAATAACAAAAACAGTTTTGCAGTAACACATGTATTTGTTTTTGCCAGTGTGAAAGCACGTGCCATCAATCTGCAAATAAACACACCACTCCTGCACTGGTTTCTGTTGCTGCTGGGTACTGTACACACACTTCTTGGGCATCTTAGATACGCAGTAGAGGTGATTAGGTTTCAATCAATACCTGCAGCCTTATCCTGAAAGTAGGGTCACTGCTCTTAAAGTCTATGCGAGGCTATATCCTTAGATGAGGTCATTTGTCCTTGGTCCTCAGGCCTCAGGAAGCCTTCCTTGCAGTCACTTTGTTAGGAGAACTGAATGAGTACTAAGGACAAGGAGTTTGCAGACTGCCAATAGTACCAATGCAAGCAAAATTAGTCAACTGAGAGATCTGAAAGATCCCTTGCAGGAGCTGACATTGATGTCTATCTAACTAAAATGAAGTATCAATAACCCAGCTCACAGTTGATGAAAGAGCCATTCTGAATTATTTACTCTATGTCATACTTCAGGTTTTAATTTCAATATATTGTGAGATGTACATTAAATTATTTAGAAGCATGACAAATTAAAATGCAGTTTCAAATCCCCTTGCATTTTCTTCCCTTAGGTTAACAGTCCAGTTTGCAACAATGACGTGCTAATCTATTTTTGCAAATGGTTTTTCAACTAGAGAGGCATAAAGGCAGACAAGTTTTCCATTGCAGCAAATCTTATCCACTTTGAATCATTTAACAGCCCATCCTCCTGGAGATACACAAATGAAATACAGCTTGGGCAAAAGGGTCAAATGTACCTGCAGCAGGTTAGCCCAGGAGCCTGCGGTTTGTTTTTTCCAGCTTTACCCAGGGACATGCAATGGTGGTGTGAGGGCTCTTTTTCTCTCACTAATTTTGTGTGTTTGTGTATCAAATAGCCTCTTAGGAAGAGATATTTTATTTTAGTTTCCAACTTTTTCTCTTCCCTTTTTCACAATTGGTTTTGTAGAAAGATCTGGGAAATATAGCTGGTGTTTTAACATGTCCAGGCACGTGTTATTTTCTATTGGGACGGCGGGGAAGAATGTTGTCGTCTTCAACTCACTCTGAGCAGTCATGGATTCAATAAAGGAGTTGTTGTTTTGTCTTGCAAATCCTTTTCAGACCAGTCTTCATGTCCACTTGTCAAGATATTTTTCATCCTCCTTTTGGTAAACAGAGTAAGGAAAGAGATGTCAGTATTCCTCCTTGGAACCTCCTTGGAGACATATCTTTATACAAAAGCCCAGATGATAGTGATTCAAGCTTTGTTCCTCAACGGGTAACACCTCTGCAACCTTCTGGGCAACAGAATATGCAACATTCAGTCTTTCAAGAGTGATAAGTTTAAGATCCAATATTTCCTGACTCATCAGAGCTCACAATGGGAAGCTTTGTACTGTCTGAGAGGAGAATTTCCCAGTTTCTGTCCATGAAAGAGCCCAAGTTCTTTGAAAATCATTACAAGTTTATATAGAGTAAAACAATTTTAGGTCAATTTAGGACATTCTGTCCCTCTAAAATCTGTACTGCTGAATTTGTATCTAGATGATAGGAAATCTATATGTTGTAACAAGAACATTTTACAATACTAAACTATATTTAAAACCAAATCTTCAAAGCCTTTGACACATGCCCAATGCTTTATACAATGGTCTGCAAACAAAACCTTGTTTGCAGTTTTGTTTATAACTGACTCATGGCTTGTCTATTCTGAAATCATGGGACTAATCCAGAGGTATGATGATGACAACTGCTCCCAGTCGAAAGGCTCTCTGTGGAAACAAAGTTCCATCAGACATGATGGTTCAAGGAGCCTCAAAAAGTTTCATTCAAAATCATCCTGCATTTGATTCACTTTTGCCCTGTCAAAGGCAAAGCAAGGACTTAGAAAGAGCCCTTGATGGCATACCTGGAAGCAGCAGACAACGTGACCCTGAAATGGACATCTTCTGCCTTGTGCCCCAGCAGGGAAATAGTGGAGGGTCCCTGCAGCTCCACAGTGTGCTGGGATCAGCAGCGAGTTCCCATCACCCAGCCCATAGTACAGCCACTCATATACCAGCAGCAACATGAGCAAAAGGCCACCAGGCTGCAATGCAGGGATGGAGCAAGGAGCCAAAGGGCAGGCGAGAGACCAGGAGTGCTTTAACTTTTCCCTCAGAGGCAGAAAGGCATCAAAGTACAGCCCCAGCAGAATTGCTACGGAAGGGAAACTGAGCAGCTGCCAGATCCAAGAGCTGCTGCTTTACCTGAAGTTAAAAAAGGAAAAAAAAAATGTAGTTTCTTTTGGTTTCTTGAGAATCAGAAAACCTGGATTTCTGCCAGCCTTAAGAGAACCCTCTATTTATATCCTTATGTATAGATAATGTATCTCTATGGATACCTTATCTCTGAGAACTCCCCAGCTGAAAAAGCTTGGCTGAAAGGTGCCGTATCCATTTTAATGTTGGTCCCTAAGGTGAGAAAAACAGAGATCAGTTTTTCTTCCTCAGCAAAAGTAAAGCTAAGGGGAGTATGAGATGACTGGACTTTTTCTAGTTCAGGGAAACATCCCATTAGACCAGGATCCAGTTACATAGCAAGTCTACAACAGGTTGCTTTTAGGACCATGGGCAAATCATTCCTCGCAATGCGCCTCAGTTTCTAAACCTGAAATACTAAGTTAAATAGCTACCAGGCATTGCATAACCCAATGTATATATTTTAGGATGTGCTGACATGCCATATTGCCTGAGCACTTGGTCAGAAAAAATAACAAACAGCAGTGATATTACAATAATGCTAGCAAATTATAGATGTCTGCAATTACATTAAATTAAAACCTGGTGCAGTTCACAATAGTCAGATGGGGTAGCATGAAGCAGGAAGCATATTACAATCAAACTGTTTCAGCTTAAATATTTGAGGTTTGGGGCATTCGGATTTAAAAATAAAAAGTTCAAATCTGTATAGAGACCTCAGCTAGTTCAGTGGAAACAAACCTTACTCTTCACAAAAAAAACAGTTTCAGTAACAGATTTTCCCAGTCGACCACGTTGTACTGCAACACAGTTTGTCAGACTTATCTCCCTGCTACTTCTGGTGTTACTTTTGAGCATAGTTCAGAATCTGATTCCTTCCTGTCCAGCAATCATTCATTAGAGTTCATACTTTTTTTTTTTTTTTTTTTTAATCAAAGCAAGGATTGCACCATGAACCAATTGTGTTGGGTGAAGCACTTTACATGCAAGAAATAAAGACAGCAGCTATGCCTGAAGTTATTGCTCAGAGCTTAATTAATACCAGGGTTTTTCACTCTGGTATTAATACTTTCCTCTTGAATTGAATGGGACTTGACCTTGTCACAACAAGATCAGGGCAAGTCTGTGAAAACAATGTTATGACATCAAAGCCAAAACAAAGGAATGTCATCGCATGTGTCGGAGGAGGGTATGATGGGGTCCTCTTACAGTAGCAAAATAATGTCAGTGTGACTCTGGAGAAACCTTCTCAGCTACCAAGTCTCTCTGTGGAAAGGGAGTGCAATGGGAGAACCTGGTAGATGGCAATTTCTTTAAATACCAGGAGATGTGGGTCCGGTCCCTAGCTGGAGTAAAGAGGCTTTAAAATCAATGTCTTGGTTTTAATGGAGCTTGACAGATCCACATCTGCTGGAGATCTAGTCCACTGCAACCAAACTGAGGAAAGGATGTATAAATTAAAATACCGCCTCAATGAAGGGCATATAAATTAATCATCAGCATGCTCAGGCATTTCTCCCCATCCCTCATCGTGTAAATAAGGCCACAGCATTTTCATTTGTGGGTAAGAGCTCTCAGTACCTCATGCCCCTCTCCAGCATGAAAACCCCCACTTAGGGCTGGTTACTTTTCCTCCTGATGCTTAGCAGGAAGAGCCACACTGTGAGATCCCTGTTCCTGGCAGCTACCGCCTCGTATGGGGGGAGTTCCCCTGTGCCCCCTACCTTCCCCTCCAAGACTTAACAGTACAGCCTTAGAAAGGGGATTTTCCAGTATAAACAGAGCTAAGCCAAACTCTTCTCCTGGCCTCTCCGTGCCCCAGCCCGTATTTGCCCCACATATAATTACCTGTGGATTTCACCTAGCAGACAGAGGATTTCACTTATAACCCCAAATAGGCAGGCTCTGACGTAATGGCAGTCTGAGGAATATAGGTCAGGGAGGTGGCCTGGCCACTGGAAATGAATTTCTGAAGCAGAATGAGCAACCTTGTTAGAGGGGAAGATAGTAATCAGCAGTGGTCCTTGGATCTAAACATTTCACCTCCAGCACTCTTGCAGCTACAGCCCTCATCTGTTTCACTTTCCTATTTTAAGTTCCTGACTCACATCCTAAATATTGACTTCTATTTTTCTATTAGCACTGGATTTTCAGCCTCCATATTGACTTTGACTGTACCTATGGTTGATACTAAGCCTCTCAGGTCAACAAACTTTTATAGCTGTTAGCTGCTTAAACCACATTGGTCAGGAACTGGCACTATAGAGCAGTAGCTAGAAGCAATATTATTGGGAATTATAAATTATTCCTCTGCCTGAACTTTTCCTCTTATTCACATAGCTACATTCATTTTTAAACATGTGGCAAATGAATCGCACAGGGAGGACAATTGGGTCTCTGTGATTTTGGGAGCACCCACCACCACCAGCAGGGATGGATTCTCCTCTGGGAACAGTGGAGTAACACAGAAGAAGTTATAGCAGGGGTATAACAGCTTAATCTGGGCTGCTAATACCTGTGACAACACCCAGCCGGAGGATCAGAAGCCCCAAATCCATCTTAGTTGTACACACAGACCCTTAACCATCTCCTTTGGCTAACATTTTAGCAGTACGCATAATTGAGCTGTTGCAACCAAACATCAGAGAGGCCTGGCCATCCATCATTTGTAAAACACTTAATGTATGTAAGAAACAATAACAACATTAAAAGAACATTACAGCAGTGACAAAGCCAAGCCCAAAAAGTGAGGAAACACAGCAATTAAGATTAACTTATGCCTCACGGTATAATATTTTTTGTAGACCATATACTGTATTTTTAGAAGGAGATCCATGCTCAGGAGCGGGGACATGGAAGGTCCAGCTAGCCACAAGCTGTGTCAAATACTTTACTGACACAGGAAGACTGCAGCATTTAGATGTGAGAGGAGTTGTATACAGCTTGTATACACTTGTATACATCCCTTAAAAGATGCCCCGATGGGCACAGCTGATCCTGAGGACTTGCCCCACACAGGTCCCTGCACAAAGAACTCACAGAAATGCCCTGTTTCCTGCCATCCCCCCTCTGCCACTCAACCTCACAGACAGCCAAAACGTGACCCAGATTTATCTTAAATTTTAAGTCCATGCCATGTTCAGTTTAATGCTTTCTAAAAACTGGTTATCACCGAGGAAATGATTACTGGGTTGATAAGCTATGAATGACTTATTCATGCAGTATTTTCAGTCCTTCATCAGTCTACTAGATCTTATACTAATGTTCCAGTCTTTCACATACTGATTAATTTTTCATGTGCTACCAGGCCTTTTTCAAGCAAAGACTGCCAAACTAATATAATTTGGCCGTTTAGTAAGCTGTTTCTTTCCTTTTTTTGTTTTTCTTACCCCATACCTTGAGTACAAGCCTGTGGAAGGAAGGAAGGGTCTGTCAGAGAACTTGTATGATATTTATGATTTATTATTAATTGCTGGAACTGAAGTCCCTGCAGGTCACAGGACCCTGCCTGTGCTAGGCAACGTATTGATGCTGTGCTAGGCAATGTATTGACTAGAAAGAGGGTGTCCTTTTCCCAGACTTTTTAACTAGGGAAAGGTACTTTCCTTCCTCCTATGGAACGGGAAGGGCAATAAAGGCGCTGGCTGATCATGGGGGGGCCGTGCTGCAACAGAAACAGTGCAAGTGTCTGGAGCTGAACCCAGATCTGCGCAGCACCACAATGCCTCTCTCTACATGTTCCCATTCCTCCCAGCTCTCAGTGCTAACTCGAGAAACATGCTTTTCCCTTGCCTAAATTCTGCAGAATTACAGTTTTCAAGGATTTACCACTTAATGGCAAAATTCTGGCCCACAATTACACTGTGTTCTCTCTGCCAAAGCACATACATGAGTTGTAATCAGAGAGCATTTTTTTTTTCCCACCCTCCCTCCAACTTTGCCATGAGGTGGAAGAAACTCTGATGGGTTGTGCTTGCTTTCCTTGCTGTGCCAGGAATGACGTGTGCCTCGTCCCAGAAAGCTGTAGCTCAAATCCTGCTGCAGAGGAAACACCAGGCTTGCAGCACGCAGCCCATGGCCCCACCAAAACCGATGGGCATTCTTCCACCTGCACCTTGGGGCAGGATCAGAGTCATGAAGTACAGGCCATGCAAAGCGAGCAACACATTGAATAGGTTTGTGTTTTTCAGATAAAGGTTCTTCTTCACAATTTCCTTGATACAGGGCTTCTTAGTCTGATGACAACTAGATGTAACAAGAAAGCAACATTTATTCTACTTTTAACAGTTCAGTTTCATTTGTAACCCAGAAAATGATGTCTTGAACATAATCATCACATAGTTTCTCTCTTGTAGTAGGTATGAACTCTTCTCCCAACATTTTTGTGAGAATACGCTGGTGTCAGTGGCAACACAGACCATGTGGGCGTTAATGCCATATGGGAACTGGCCAGCACCAGTGCTTAGAGTGAAAACCTAACTCTGTATTCCCTGTACATCTTTAGCCAAGACTCTTGGGTAGTTGATGGTTTGATTTCTCATCTGTACAACAAGGAAAAGGGAATCCTGCCTTCAGCAAAACACTCTGAGGATGACTTCGCTGGGTTTTGGTAAGGACTCTGATGTACAACATGCATAGTGACCCTCAGATACCTAAAACCAGTCCTTCTGATGGAAACCTTTATAGCCCTTTAGTTTCTAATTCCAGCTATACATTACCACATCAGCAAGATGGAGCAAGATAAGCCTGTTGTCTTAACCAGATCTCTACTAGCTGATCAGTTTGCATTTTGACTGTGCTAAGCCAGCACACTTGTTTCAGGGCTGCCCACCTATACTGCAAATGGTGCAATTGTAAGGCATTTTAAAATAAAAGACACATACAGACACAAAAAGCAGTGCTTTGTGAACTACCTGCTGCCATCATGGTCCCAAGTGACCCAGCCCAGCTCTGCTGTGTGCCTGCTATCAGCACCACTTGTGTACTCTGAACAGCTTGTCCTTACCCCATCACTCCACACATGGGAGACTATCCCCTTATTACCCTCACTCAGGGCCCTGACCTCAATTATTAACTGTGTTTAGCAAGGACATTATTAAACCTGACTCTCTGCTCCCAGATGAGCTATCATGTGTCTCTCTTTAACCCAGCAGGAACCTTTTTCTCACCCCATGCCCTTCTTATTACCCTTAATGTGCCCTGAAGCCTCTGGAGCAACCCCATCCATCCCAGATAACATCATTTCTAGAAGGAGAGTAAAAAAAAAAAAGCAGAAGAGTCCATTCCTGAAGATTTTTTCTTACTGGCTCCAAAACATCTTTTCATTTCCTTTCTATTTTAATCATCCATCTCTAATAACAAATTCTAAAAACCAACAGGTCTCTCCAGTCACAGAAAACTGCTCAGATGAAGATCAAAGCAGGTTACAGTTTTTAGCAGGACACTAGTTCTTTATACCTGTGAAAACTGAACACAACTGTCTATTATGATTAAAAAGCAAGTAGAAATTAATAACTAACTACTAATTAGCTTACATTTTAATCACTTTTATGCCAAACAAAACCAGGAGTACCACTGAAACATAATATAAAACATCAGCAAAAGTGTCCACTTCTGTGCTGGGCAAATGCAGCTTGTAATGTGCTGCTGACATCAGGGCATTGAGGGCATTGGGCAATGCTCTGTGTTTCTCTGGGCTTTGGCACAGGAACAGCTCTGAGCCAGGCTGGGGTTGGGGCATAACCCCAGGGGTAAGTTAGAGCAGTCTTAAGGCAGCTTTACTCCATAAGCACCAGCAAAAGCTCAGTGGAGGTTGTTCCAGCAGCTGAACTGAGAAGACCTCAGCAGCCTCTAATCCTGTTTCCTCCTTCCTTGCTCCTCTTCCAGAGGCTTTTATACAGTCAGATCTGTCAGGGCTCGTGTCATGTTGGCAAGGGAATGCCTCTGTGTCACCCCCAAAACCCAAAAGTGTGTGGAAGACTCTGGGTTAATTGGTAACCTCAGTTGGTTAGAGATATCTGCAGTGTATCTGCATCTCATAGCAAGGCTGTAGTCTTTGCACAATC
>NW_010326845.1:70329-77597 GCF_000700745.2 Antrostomus carolinensis | reverse complement strand
CTCCTTCATTCCCAGTCCCAGACACTAGACACTACACCAGTAGTCCTTGTCACAGTGCCCCACAGCTTCACCTGACCATACCTCATGCTAGCGCTGTCTACCTTGCTCCATCCACCCAGCTGGGCAATCTCACGTGCCTCCCAACACTGCCTTGTGTGAGAAAAACTACTCTGGGGCTGCACTTCTGAAGATAACCACCATACTTTTCCATTTCCACTACTGTCCTCTACTACATGTTCATATGGTGCCCAGCACCCCAAGGCCCTCATCTTCTTCAGAGACCCTTGGTGCTGCTATATTGCAAAAAAATACGCATCAATGAACAGTTGGAGAGCACGCAAAGAATCATCAAACCTATCCTTTGACTTATGGTAAGCAGTCGAAAAAATGCTGCAGCCTTCAAATAAAATGCTATAACTGAATTTTGCAAGCATGACAAACGTTTTGTGGATGAGAATGCTCCCTCCCCTCAAAATATTTGTTTTCAAAACCCACAAAGTAGTATAATGTCATTTAGCGAGGAAAATTCTGGCAGTCGATGCACAATCTGGCAGAGCTACAAGTACTGTAGGTGTTATGATACACACACAACATGTTTTACAAATAGAAAGTGGTTTCCAGAGTTCTTTAATATATTCTAATTTCCCCCACCTCTGCCCAAAAAAGCTGCAGTTATGAAAATACTGTTGCATACTGAAATATTAAACTAGAAATCTGAAGCGAGTTGTTTTTTTAAAAAGCTCTCTTTTCAGCTATTCCTTCTTCTCTTTTTTTTTAAGTCAGGTATGTTTTTAGCAACTTAAACAGGTTTGGTTACCCACAAGAAGTAGTAATTTTTCCACCTAGCAGATTGAGGTATTCATACCCTCTTTAAACATTTCTAAATTTATTTGCCAGTATTATTCAAATAGAATTATTTGCATGTACACCCTAAATCAGATAAAACCCTTTCAGTACTAACCCATGGGTAGAAACCACACAAATGAAGAAGATTAACAAAATGCACCTTCTTTGAATCCAAAGAGCCTTCGGAATAAATCCTTCCAAAAAATCCATCCTCTCTCAATTGGTTATTAATATTATTTCTTCATTTTACAGAAGAATCCAGCTCAAGAGCAAACCTAGTACTTACACAACATGCAATGAGATATACTACTTACCTGAAGAACTTGCTGGCCAATAGCCAGATCACTGAGGAGTTATTAACCTAATTTACAGGTGGGAGGCCAAAGGAAAAAGAGACCAAATGAACTGCTGAAGGCCACCCAAGACACCTGTGTCAGCACCAAGGACTGAACAGTTTTCTTGCACACTAGTCCCATGTCTCAGTCACAACACAAGGCTTCCTCCGAAGAAATTGTATCAGCTGCTTTTTGTGAATTTTCAAGGTGCAGAAAAGCTCAGTTTGAACTTTTTCAAGTCTCTGAGGTCACTAGCTTCACTCTCACGTGAAGTGACCACACTCGTTTTCAGGAACAAAAAAAAAAACCCCTTGCAGAGCATTCAGGCATAAGCAATAAGTCATGGTGCTGTTTGTCAACAACTGCCCCATCCAACCTACACATCCACAGAAGAGCACATCTGCTCTTCGTGTGTGGGTACTTCCAGACCAGACCTTCACACAAAAGCAGAGTGGAGGCACCAACCTGAGCCCACAAGGAGTATGCCAAGGACATATCATGCAGCACCAACAGTAACATTAGCATTGTAGTAGCGCCCTACAACCTGAACCAAGAAGCAGAGGTGTGGGGGCCTTACTTTCTCTGGGCAATGCCACAGGACTGCAGGCACATAACAGAGCAGGTCAGCACAGAATCACAGAATGGTGGGGGTTAGAAGGGACCTCAGGAGATCATCTAGTCCAACCCCCCTGCCAAAGCAGGTTGCACAGGTAAGTGTCCAGGTGGGTTTTGAACTTCTCTAGAGATGGAGACCCCACAACCTCTCTGAGCAGCTTGTCCCAGGGCTCTGTCACCCTCACAGTAAAGAAGTTTTTCCTTAAGTTTGTCTGGAACTTCTGGTGTTCCAGTTTTTTGCCCATTGCCCCTTGTCCTGTCACCAGCCACCAGCAAAAAGTAAGTCTTGTTGCTTTGGTCAGCACTAACTACGCAGTGCTCATCTGCCCAGTGAAGATATGTCAGATATTTCTTCTGGGAAGCTGAATGGCTGGGCAGATGTCTGCTGATGACATCTAAAACCAGTGCCCTAAGAGTTTCATAGGTATTTTCATAATCCAAATGAAGACATTTCCAGTTTGTCTCAGAAGACAATCTCCAGGAAATACACTGTTCTCTGTTCACTTCCTTGGGATGGGGGATTAGCAACTAGGCAATGGTTTCCCCTATAGGGAGAACAGCAAGGTGGAGGAAAACTGCAGTCTACTATCGGGTTTGGCAGGCTGTGTTACCTCAAGTACAGGAGGACCTCAGGGAGCAAGACCTGGAAACTACTGGGGTTTCTCAGGCTTCGTAACCTGTTTATTCCCACAGCCTACAAAAGTACCACGTTCAATCCAATAACATCTGTTCTACAAAGAAGAGCAGCCTTCCCAATTGCAAGCATCCCTACTGACAGCATGGAACACGTGAGGGAGAAGCTCTTACACTGCACTGCTACTGAAGAGGGGATGATGTGATGCTGACAACAGGGCTAGCAGTGGGGTACCTGTGCATCAGCTGCAGACCAGGACCAAAAGGTCTGTCTGTAGCCCGAGGACAAAAACTGAGAGAATAATTTGGTGCAAATTACATGAATTACCTAAATAATGCTTGTCAGAAAATTACATCCCAATTCTGTCATCCATTAATCTGCAAGTAGCTCCACAGAGAGCAGAGGAACTAACACCAAGATCAAATATTACTCAGCAAAAGGTGGGGCTGAATGATTGTGCCTTTAGCATTTCTTACCTGTTTGCAAACAGATTCCCATCTTTACAACTCTATCTATTGGGACAGATCCTCACCTGGGCAGCTCCTCTGAGGTGTATTCAACAATGCTGATTTAGGCTAGCTGTGAATTCAGGATTTACAAGCATTTGCTGATAGTTCCTGTTGTCTGTCTCTAGGTTGTTTGCTAAATCCAGTAGCATTCAGTGGCTAAATTCAGCTAAACTCAGTGGCTTGTGGTATTGCCACCTCCTGCTGTTGTACAGGTGCACCAAGTCATTGAGTTATGAATGGGGAGCCTAGCTTTGCAGCACCCATCAAGTCATTTGTGAAAGGCTTTTTAACCTGGCTCTTCTCCTTGAAAATTTGACTCGGGAGACAATAACCCTGACCGTCAAACCAGTCTCTAGACGAGCTGAGTCCCAACCAGCAGACCATGCGGTTAAGTCCTGAGGGACTTAAGCATGTGCTTAAGTTCTCTGCTGGATCAGTTCCTTTACAACCAGTCCAACTGCTTTGTTAGTAGTGCTGAGCACCAGGGCTGAGCTCCAACAGGAAATAGCAGCTTCCCTTTGAAGTCCTGCCACTGATGTTCACGTAGGTGGGACTTCAAAGAAGAGCCACCGCTTCCCCTCCCAGTATCGGAGGCCCCAGTGTTGGAGAAGCAGTACTGCTGGTTTTAATTGCATTAAGGGATGCTTTAGGGCGGACAATTCAGCCTTTCTCAGAAAAATGACAACTTAAAAAGGTTCCCACCTGCTGGCAAGAAACCCAAGGAAAGGTTAACTCGCACCCCAAAATACCCTTTAAAATAAAGGTCTGTGGAAATATCTTCCCCTTCTGTTAGCTGTTTTCCCTAGTGCCACTGAAAACTACCTTGTGTACCTTGTGAGAGCATCTAGTTTACTCTGGAGGTGTACTCCTGGCCATCGTAAGGGCCGCTCGCCAACTGGGATGTGGATGAGGAATGGCCAACCTCAGCTCCCATAATAGAGATCACTGGAAAAATTGACCTCAACAACAACTAAACTGAGCCAACATGAAGAAATACCTCTACCAGCAACCCACATGGCTGATTCTGCTGCTGACTGGCCATGCAATCATACACAGGAGCTCCTTTTATCTTCTCTGTATCTCTTTTCCTTGAGGGAAAACAAAGCTGAGAGGTCCACATCCTAAATGGTGTAAAAAAACCCTCAACTGATACCAAAACATGGCTCCACTTTTTTCCTTTCCAGTACTGCAGGCTGCCAATACCCAGCTCTTCTCTAAACCTTCAACCAGAAGCAAGACCCAGTCCAATGGGAGAGGGATCAGACCCCTAACACAGAAAACAGAAAACTGAGAATGACTGAGTACTGAATGCACTAGAGAAGCCAACGTGCCCAGGGAATAAGAAAAACAGTGCAGGGTTTACACAGATTTGCAAAGTTCTTCCATGTTCATATCACTCGTTTTTCTCTTCCTTGGAATTCACATCATATATCCAGATTTCATATATCTCTAGGTTCAAAAGCTAGCTACATAAGTAAGCATGGATTTTGAAGGAAGATGAGCAATTTTCATATTATTTGAGGACTGAGTACCTTGTGACCTCATTACAGAGTTCAGCTGAGCTTTTTGGTTCAGGTCACTGACTTACCATAACCTGGTCATCTCACCTGGCCATTTCATATTTTGTACCTTGTAATAGTTTCACTGGTAGTTTTCAATGGCACCAGGGAAAACTAGTACTTTTATCAATGATGTTCTCGTAGCAAGTCTGACCTCAAACCAAAACGCAGCTCTTCTAACTACTCAGAAGAAAATTAACTCTATCCTAGCAAAACAAGGACATACCTCCACACACAACACTTGCACGTTGTCTGTAGAACAAACCCGAGTCAGCAGTGAAGCAGTGTATGGCAGTGAAGAGTAATAAGAGGAGGAATTTTACCCCAGTAAAACCAGCTAAGCAAAGATGTGCCCCAAAAGTGCAGAGAGAGCTTGATGCCAGACCTCGAGGGGATGAAAGCAACAGCAGCATCAATACAGTGTGACAAGACTGGACTTGACCATTCAAATCATCCTGGCCTAAACCCAGATGTCTGTCCTGCTGTAAAGAATGACCAAAAAGCTGAACTGAAACAATTTCTGTCTCAGGAACTAAAAATTAGCATGGGAAGTCACTCATGTGCCTTTCAGTGGCACAGCTATGTGGCTATGGCTTTGTTCAACCAACTCAACTGCAGAACAGCTTGCATAGAAATGCTTGAAAAAATACCTCTTTATATCAACAGAAAAGTGCATTTTTCCAAGACATTTCTCTTAAAGTATTGAGCTTCTACCAAAAAAATGCCAATGTGCATTTTCAGCCAAAATTATCCAACCATTCCATATTCAGCAGTTTTCCATTAAAGATTCTTGGGATATAGCGCCTGGGGGGTTTAATTGCTATTTTTTCTGAATATTTAATCAACATTTTCCACTGAGGAAGAAAAAAAATATTCTGGCCAAGTGTAGGTTTCCTTGCAAGGTTGAGAAGGGCAAGGGAGAGGAGGGGTCGCTGTATTTTTCCTAAAAGACACAAACATTCTCTTATAACTTAAGTCACCACTGCACTTGTGAGCCTGACAAATTTAGAGAACTTAAAATCAATCAATAAAAAAAGAGCTTGACCACAAAGGAAGTTCTGGTCAACCCTTCAGCTTTACATCATAGACAACATTTATTTTATCACAACCTTAAAAAATTAAAATAGAAAAATCATCTTCTTGGAAAACAGCAGTTATTTTCTTCCACTGCTCAGATATTTTTATAAGCCCAGTTCCTCCAGCCTCACTCATGTTGAGAATCACCTTACCCTGCAGGGCAGACCATTTATTTAGAGGCAAGATATTATGTCCCAAGCAGGACACTAAGATGCCTCCACCCAACAAAAGCTCTACTGTGCAGCTGAGCTGGACCAGCCTACATCCCAGGTCCAAGTCTGGTTTGAAGCATTACCCATACTGTCTGGATACTGGCCTCTATAAATAAACAGGCAAGAAGGTTTGGAGAAGAGGTGAAGCCTTTCTCATTAGTTGCAAGCAAGGAAGGAAGTTGTACCTTACTAAAGACTGCGGGAACTCACAACTCCCTCCTTCCCTTAATAGCACTGCTGGAGGCAGAGAGAAGCAGGGCAGAGCGGCCTTACAGGGATGGTCCAGCAAAATAGTCCAGGCAACCTGTGAAATTAAATGCTGCACATGAGTAAGGGTGGCAGAACTTGCCTGACAGATACCTTTCTTGCTGGCTAATCATAACCACAATTTATAGCTCTTTCCATTAAATCTTAGCAAAAGGACACAATGGCACAGAGACTGACTTGAATTGCTGGCAAACGTATGTCTTAACCCATATTTGTTCAGAGAACTGGTTCTTATAGTTTGTCTTCCCTGCCAACATGTTTTTCTGGTTGTTTATACATAACAGCTTCAGCAAAACTTCCACTGGGAAAAGGTTTCTCTGGTCCAGGAGGAAACTTTTGGTCAAAACACACATAAACAAACTTGCCCAGAGCAGGCAACTGTTTCAGCATTCAGCTGGAGCACAGAAGACGTACATTTGAAGGGCTGATACAGATCAGGGAATTGAACTTGGATCTCCTACCTCCAAGATGAGTATCTTAACCCCCAGGCAAGAGGTCATTCTTGGATGTTGCTTTCCCGTAGGAGTCATTTCATATTGGATGCGAGTCATAAACTATTTGCTGGTAACAGTGAGACCAATTCTGCAGCCCAGGGACCAGAACACTGAACCAGCAAGAGCAGGAACATGATGCTGGGTCTCCCATACACCAAGCGAGTGACTTGGCTATCTACTGATTTATTGCAGTAATAAGAAAAAAAAACAAACCCGTTATGGATCCTGTCTTTCAAGCAGAATGGAAAAAACTTCAAATCTCACAACATCTTGCGCAACAGGAGAGCCATTTCCTACCCGCTGCTATGGGGGGGTAGATCTGCAGCGTTTATCACCTCTTGTCGCCAAAGTCAGGATCTGGCCTGCTGCCTTCCACCCTAATTCAGAATGCACTTTCATCTCTAGTATAAACACCAAGAAATATCAAAAGCCCTGTTGACAGTACTGCTCTCATTTTCTGCTTTAAGAAGTTGCCAAAATGTACAAAATTAAACTTTCTGAGTCACAGTAGGCTGTTTTGTCAGTTTATCCAATCGGTAACGTAATACTATCGTAACCTCTATCATTCTCGCTCTTTTTTTTCTTCCCCCACCCCCTTCCTTTCTTTCTTAAACAAGAATTTCCCCTGGAAGGGAACACAGTTCCTCCGAAAATTAAATCACAGCATCAAATTTCAAACCTGAAAATATAAATCAAATATCATTCTGTTGACACTGAGGA
>NW_010326845.1:48142-70309 GCF_000700745.2 Antrostomus carolinensis | reverse complement strand
ACGACGCATGCAGCTGAAGCATTGTCCAGGCCACAGTAGGCAGATTATGGATGTCACCATGCCAGAGAAGCTTCCCTGGGCATATTCTCTGAAATTGTAGGAGTCAGAAAGAAGCATCCTTCACTGTCTCTTACCTACTATCTCAAAAAGAACGTTTGAGGCCTAGCCCTATATTTTTTCTTTTTTTCCTTGTTCCTTTCAAAACTAATGGGAAATTCTGGGCCTCAAAAAATACAGAATCAGCTCCTTTCTTATTTCATTAATGAAAACAAGAGCAAAATAAGTAGCACCATTTAAGAAACAGCAATTCTGTGGAAAATTTCTAGGAAAACAGGATGAATGCCAAATGTTTCTCTAGCACCAGAGTTCCTAAGCAGGGAAATACATCCCTACAGTAAGGCATGCATGGCATTTGCAAATGACCTTCACCTTGCAATCAAAGTGTAACACACATTACCTCAGTACATAATTCATTCTTAATCTATTAATGATATGACTCATTAATGTATTAGTAGCAGTAGCAGTGTTACTAGGAGTAATACTACTAATAATGTCATTGTAGTGCTTACAGGTTTCAACATGTTAGTTCTTCTCTACACATATAACAAAAGGATTTGTGACCCAGCATCACAGAGATGGTGAGAGGAGAAGTTTGAAAGCCCCACCAGTCACTTCATGGGATGTGTGCTATTATCTGTTGTTATGTCCCAGAGGAATCGCAGAAGATCTAAAAGTGCAATCATAAAGATTGTTCAGGTGTAAGATCCCTGATGGTATCTTTGCTGGACATGGGGTGAAACCCTAAAGAATGGGTGTTTTTTCATATTCCTTCAATATTTCTATTAGCACTGAATCAGACATGAAATGCCTCATAGGACCTACTGAACTCTTGTAGAGATTTCTGCTTCTCTGAGTTGGAAGAATACTCTCACCTCAGGGAAAAGTTTTATGAAGTCATTTTGCAGAACTTGTCAAGAACTACTGGGAAGGAACAACACACAACCTAAACTGTTGTACATCTAGTTTTCTACCCTTGATTTTCCTGCTTCGAAATACCACCTGAAAGCACTTGAGGAATTCATCTGTTAGTCTGGGATTTCCAGAAGCACAGTTTCCCTGATGTTGAGGGAAGGTCCCCACACAGCTGAGCCCACCTGCAAGGCTCAGCCAGCACTGCCACACAGCCAGCAAACACACAAACCCCACAAAAGCACAGTGACCTACAGCCCAGCTCTTCCAGAGAAGTGTCAGACTCATGATGGTTGTATTCTGCAAAGGGAAGATGCTTGCACTGGACAGTTGAAAGTTATTACATGATTTCTGATTGTACAGTGCAGATCTGATTTATCTTAAGTGCAAACACTGCTCACAAGATTTGGGGTGAAATTCAGGTTCAGGTTTCAAGTATGCTTAAAAATCTGCTGCTTTGGGATCCAGCTTTGGGATCAGGCCCTTCCTCGGTTCTAGAAAACTGGCTATGAAAAGACAACTGGACAGTATCCCTGGCTTCATGCACAGAAATCTGCAAGCACAGGTTTCCATCTGTACCTCCATGGTCATGGTAGAGGGGAAAATGAGCCATTCTGTGATATCTTGCCATGTATCCCTAAATCTGTGGGATCCAAAATCCACAGCGTAAAGGAAAGTAAGACTGGGCAGGCTGGGAGCCACAGCTAGGGTGGAAAATATCCACAGTAGCATTATATAAGAACAATAAAAAGCAAGACTATAATTACCTTTCTGCTCAACCTCACCGTGCTGCAATGAAGTCTCAGCCATTAGCGTCTCATCTACATACAAAAGTATGTAGAGTATATTAGAATAGTGAAAGCACTGCAGCTCTGGCTGGAAAGAAAAGTTGTATGGTATAAGTCACTTTGACACCAAAATAACTGCATTCACATGAGGTCTTGTCCCACTATAACCGGTGGTAAAAAAAAAATAAAAAAATAAAATTAATACAGAATTATTTCCTAACAAAAAATTGTATCAAAGCAGTTTTTCATGTAAGCCAGGCCTAAAAATGGTTCTTAGAGTAGCTGCCAGGAAAAGTGCCTAATATTCCAACTGTTTTTCTCCAAGTCTCATGATACCCAGTACAGCTTTTAAAACCCCTGTCCTTGCAATGGCACGAGTTAGCCTTGGGGTCTGCCTAGAGATGCTGGAAAACAGCAATGCTGTAAGTGCAAAACCAGGGGACCAACACAGGCTCCAAATCCAGAATTTCCAAAGAAGGAAAACACTGTAATCACAGCCTATCCACCACTCAGGTGGATGGCTAAAGGACATGGTTGAAGCTGACAATGAGGATGTTGCTCCAGTGTTGCCTCAAGGGAGCTCCCTGGCCCTGAGAGCAGCCAGAGATGGGGCTCCAGTCCCACAGCTGAGGCTGCCACAGCCTTGCCAGAGATGGCTGGGGCCATCCAAGGAGTTGTCAATGTTTACCTTCACAACTGGTTTATCTGGTTCCCACCTGCTGGCTTTTCAGAGCCCCCAAACTATTATTATCAAGAAAATTGTATTAACTACTACGTGCCTAAGCGAGTAAGTAGACAGGCTCATCCACTGGGAATGGGAAAACAAATTCCCAAAGGCAGATCTCTCCTCCTCCCTTTCCTCAGGCTCACCTTAATTTTAAAGACAGAATCAAAACCAGCCCAGGTCACCCCATGCCAGGCAGAAGCGACAAGGCCCCAGGATCCTCTTTGCCTGTTTTTAGTTTCTTTCATAGCTGTGTCCAGATCACTCAGATAACAGGCAGAAACCTGCTAACAGCGTGCTTGCTGGCGTAACCTCGCAGCCTTGCTCGAGCTGCCTGCCTTCCTCCTCCAAGTTAAACATCCCCCTGCCATCTCCACTGGGGTGAAAGATAGCAAGTGGGTTCCCCCTTCCTCACCACCCCAGAAAGAGGAAAAGCTCCCTGATGCCTCTTTTTTTTTGTTGACTCTTGATAATCCACCCTGTGCAAAGAATATATGAAAGGCCCGTATCTTAGCAGGGGAAATACACTACTTGAATCACACAGTGACTCCAAGAACTTCTTTGTGAGATCTGCAGAGGTGTGAACTTTACCTTGGCAGCACTTTTGTGAAGCCCCCGCTGCTGAGTCTTACTCCTCTCTAGAGCTGGGGACAGTCTTCCCAACGCTTTTGCACTGCAAGAACGTGAGCTTTTCTATTCAGGCTGCTTTTATGGAGGCTTCTGAGAGGAGAGCTCCTAAATTGAAACCACGTTTCCCAGTCTGAGCCAGAGCCTGCTGCATGAGCCTTTTCTACTCCCTGAGTCTTTCCAGTGCTGATCGCTTCCCAGTGAGAGAGCGCAAAACACTGGGGCTTACAGCTCCCCGGAATCTGCCAGCATGGAAACATCCATCTGGATCCATACTTGACTAAGAGTTTACAGACCTCCACCAGAGTTCTGGAATGCTCTTTTGTCTTTCCATGGTCTTGGTGGGTGCAAAATGGTCTGAACAGCTCTTTGTGTCTGTAGCTGCTACAAGAGAAACACCTTTCTGCTTTTTTTTTAAAAAAAAAAGAGAAGCTGTTGGGATGTGCTCACCATCTCGCTCTCTTCTGATAACCCTTTCAGCATCCTTCCGTTTTTCTGGTTATTCGTTACCCCTGAAATCTGATTCCTGATCTCAGCCCTCTCTTATCAGCCCCTTTCGCTGAGGAGTTCCAAAGCAACGAGTTAGTTTTAATCTTTGCACTCTTTCTCTGTCCCTGAGGCCTCGTTTTGCTGGGGGAGGAGATGAGTGATAGGACTGACATTTGTGGGGGGAAGGGGCTGCCATCCATTAACTCCCTGTTATCTATCTATTCATCTGCCTAGCAAAACAAAGGTATGATTGTTGCTTCAGCTCACAGACCTGCGCTGGCTTCACTCCAGCTACCGTGGGTCATAGGAGCAGAGGAGATATGGAGGCATGGCCTGAGCACAGCCCAGCAACCAGAACGTAAGGCCTTCTGTATGGGCTCTGCGCTGAGGTCTATACAACCACGTCCTTCCTGACAGCTGGTACCCAAGCTGCACGGTTGAAGTGAGCAGGAGGTGAGCCCATCCTGGCCATAGGCTTGCTTCATTCAGGTGTACAAACCTGCCCGTAAAACATGGGATTGATTCTGTACCACCCCGGCATCTGGCAAACGCATTTTGGGCTGTGCTCTTATTTAAGCAATTATATAGGATATAGGGTGCTAGAACATGAGTTCCCTTATCTCTGTTTCCCACATTACACCCTTTCCTAAGGCAAATTGATGCAGCCCCATTGAAGACGAGGTACTGATTGACACTAGCTGAAGATCTGGCCCAGATTCTGCTGCGCTTTGCCTCTGGGTAGTCATTTACACCTGTTCAGAGTGCAAAAGGCAACCAGCAGTAACCGCTGGAGCTGCAAAGCAGTGAAGTCCCATCCCATCGCCTTCAGAGCCCGACATGCCGTGCACTGATCAGTGGCACGGGGCCCAGTTCCCCTTGCATCTAAGTTGGTTTTGGCGTTGCACATAGGCATCCTCTCTTCAGCTTCTAGTAAACCTTGAGATTGCTGCCAAGTCTCATGAAAGAAAAAGTTGTGACCCAGTTCCTGGAGGGTGACTTACTGTAAATAACTTTCAGTGGCATGATGACACCCTTGTGAAATCTAGCAATGCACTGGTCAGTCCATGAAATACAGAGCCAAGAACTAGTCCTGATCCAACATTACATGCTGAATATCTTTTCCTTTCCTTACACATGCAAAATCCCTGTCCTTTTCTGGAAGAACTGCAGTTGTGCAAGCCAAACAGGGCTTTGCTTATTTTCTGAATCATCAAAATAGTGCCAGTTTGCATGGACAGCATCAGCTTTTGAGCAAAGCTTGCCAATAATGGGGAAAAAATAAAAAAAAATAAAAAAAATATATACATATATATATATGCCTGAATTAGACCCCAGCTCAGTGCAGCTAGCTGCCTTTCCTGGATTGATTCTTCAGCCAGCTTTGACCTCGTGGCCAAAGAATCTCCCAGGGACTAGGCAGACCGATCTCCATTCACTGCTTGCAATACACCTGCAGGAATTGAGGCTGAATTTCTCTTTGTTATTTTACTGATCTCAGTGACACCTTGTCTAGCTTGGCACTATTTAGTGGCCTCAGAAGAGCCTGTGCAAACAATGGTAAAGCTGGACAGCTACCAACACACATCTTCACAACCTCCACTTTTCTTAGAGACTTCCAGGCATGACAGCCACTCTTTTTTTTTCTTTTTTTTTTTTTTTTTCTATTGCCATTCAAAATCCAGTGAAACTACTGGAAGGCCTCTGTAATAGATTTCAAACAAAATGGATCTAGCATTTAGATCTAAGGCACCATGTTTAGATCTGTAGGTTGCTTTGGGCTTCTAATTTCCATGGGGATTTGCATAATAAAATACAGTAATAGGCTGGGCAAGTACCTTGAGCAGTGGCTGGGAGCCAGGAACTAATGAGTTCCATCACAGACTGTTTAGCTCTGGACAAGTCACTTGACCTTCCAAAGTCACATCATCTCCATCTGTGAAATGGAGATAGTAATACTTGCCTCACAGGGGTGTTGTGAGGATTAATTAGCTGCTGCTTGTACATCGCTTTGATGATGTTAAGAACTACATGCCTGCTAAGTATTGTTATTGTATCACGGCTGGGAAGATATTGCAGTTAGGGCTAAATCCTGCCCTTGGAATAAGATGAGTCTTTCCCCACATCTCGTAAAATCAGCTGCTAGGCTTGCGCAAGTAGCGTTTATATAACATTGGTACCAAACATCAATATGCATCTTGTACCTTTGACGTTGCCAAATCCCCAGAACAACAGCCTGCTGGGAGTCACATGATGCACCATCCCGGTGCAAACAGCTTTGGGCAGGAGCCCAACTGCAAACTCTTTCTCTCTCTTCCCCCACGAATTGAAATTAGTAAATGTTTCCATCAGGCATTTCAGCAGTGACCTCAGGTCTAGAGCTCGGTGTGCCATACAAAGCCCATGGGCATACCAGCCCAGGCAACACATGCTACATGCTGCTGAGAAGACAACCTGCGTGGGACGGGGCACCTGGGACAGCTGAGCATGCTCCTGCACATGGCAAAGCCATGAGGGCTGCAGTGAGACAGGATGGCTGCAGGAAGACACGGATACGTGCACCGGCACAGACGGAAAAGGTAAGCTCCCCTTGCCTGAACTCTAACCCTTAGGTGGGCGCTTCCTCTCCTGTATGCTTGCCTGAGCCCAAAGCCCTTTCACCTTCTCAGCATTTGGGCCTAGATAATACAAAATAGTGCACAAAGACAAGAATTCCACCGACTGCAACAGGCTACACAGCTCAGGAGCATTAACAGGCTCAAACCATAGTATCCAGCCTACTCAAGGAACACATAGGAGTTATGCATCCAAATTTCAGTGACATTTAGTGGAATTCGGCCAAACGGCTCCCTTTGATTCCTTTGAAATTTGAGCCATAACTGTCATTGTATCTTAGACGTGTGAACTGCTCTGAGAAGTCTCCCAGATAGATTAGACTGCGATCAAAGAGTTCCACTAAATTGAATTTTATGAAGACGGAGGGTTGAGGCGAAGCTGATCAGCAGCAATATTATCTGGAAAAAAAAAAAACTTCAAAAAAACAAACCTCCAAACCTGGTAGGTTTGAAAGGGTTAAAGAAGAAAGTTGTTTGGGTAGACAGTGTACATTAACTATCATTTTCAGTCAGCATGCAATGACTAGTTAGCGGGGCTTATCATCCCCAGCTATGTGAGGAATTACAATAAATGCCTGAAATGCAAGCAGGTTCCGGCTTAGGGAGGTAAATAATGGAAGTCGCTATTTTTGTCCGAGTTGCAAGAATTCCCCATGCAGGCAGGCTCCCCACCCCCTCCCCACTGTAACACAGCTAACTGTACTCCCTGCTGGTTGGCAAAATGAAGTCCTTTCATGCATCCTCTGGACTTTTGCTTTGTCTGCAGAAGTAGCCGACTCATTATTTCCTTTTTGGTGAAAAAGTGAGAGGTTACATTTTCTGCATTCATTTCATTTAAATAATTCCAGAAAGTAATGACCTAAAAATGAGTGGAAGGAGATATGAGCTGCTCTGAGAAAGGGACTGCATGATTTGTAGGGGAAAAGTAACCAAACAAGCAACCAGGGCATAATCCTGGCTCTGTCAAAGCCTGGTAGTAATCCTCCTGTTGCCTTCAGTGACATGAGGCTTCCCCTCTGCAGCACCATCCCGTGCAGAAAATACTCTCAAACTCTTCAGTGATTCAGCTGCTATTCGAACAGCCACTGCAAAAACAACTCTGGCTGCCTCTGCAGGATAGAAACAGGATAAACTTTGGAGAGCGCTTAGTAGTAAATAGGGAATAAAGTCATCACCATCGGGGAGTTTATTCTCATTCAGCCCGAGACCCTTTTCCCCGCCCTGGCATCCCCAGGCATGTGCCTGACCTGACCTCCCCTGGAGGCCCCTTTGAGGTTTGGGCAACAACGCAGCCTTCACACACCAGCTGAAGAAAACACCGGGCTCCCACCACGGGTGGGGAATCAGGGTGGGATCCTGAGCCTTGTGAAGTTCCATGCTGATTTGGTCAGGCTCCAAGTAAACCTGTCAGAGCCTCAGCCCCTTCTACCAGTGAATGCACAAATTGTGAACCACTGTTGGGGGGAAGCCCAGTAGAGGCACGGAGACGATGGTGCCAAGGAAGGGTTAACCAGCGCCATGGCTGGAAGAGCATCCTCCCTGCTGCTTCACACATGCTGTATTTCTTAGCAAAATGAACATATTAACACTGGCATGCTCCCACATACCGCCTTGGCTCTCCTCCAGGAAATCATAACCCAGCTATTTGGCACACAAGGCTGCAATTTTATTTACACAATCAACTTCTTGATAAACATAAAACTTACAAAATATACCACACCCTTAAAATAAAAAAGGAAAAAGTGTGAAGGGAGAACTGCAGTAACCTGACCTTCTCAGCCAGAAGGGCCAACCTGCTTTGATTTGATACCCCCAAACCCAAAGAGATCACCTGTGGATACAGAAGGGTTTGCCCTGACTTTAAGGCAGGGTCCTGCTTGGAGGAGACACAGCGGGACTGCAGGGAGCAGGGAGCTGCCAGAGGAATTTGGGCTGACTCAGGTAGGTTTTCTTCTGGGCACCAGGGACTGCAGGCAGGGCTGCCAGCACCTGCTGCACCGATGGCCCTCAGGCCCCCACCCTCACCTCCTCACCTGGTGCCACTACTGCTCCTGGCCAGTGTAGCTGTCCCCTAAGGAGGGGAAGAGGGCCCCACTCTGCCAGTAACCCTGAAACAGTGGGACCCAGCCTCCTTTACTGCTCTTCATCCTCTTCTTGACTTGGCAAGAGTCTCTGTGTCTCTATGAATGTTTTAATTTTCAACTCTATGTCCCTTAGTCAGTCTAACCAACTGCAAGTAGAAGTTGTAAGTTTTATTCCAGGAGGAAAACGTTGCTGATTTCATGTGGCAACCATGGAGACATACTCCACTTTGCCAGAGCACCCATCAATTCAGACAGGAAGCAGGGAAGCTGTGAAGCCTGAACCTTCAGCAGTTCCCCCAGGGCAACCGCTGCCTTGGGCAAAGTTCTGCCTAAACATCAGATAAAACTGCATCAGCCTTGCCATGAACTGAGAGACACACATATGCATGCTGCTTATATCTGGGGTCACCTGAACTCAGCTCCACCACCTTTTCCTTCACCTTTTGAGCTCACATTTCTCTACTGACCCATCAGAGCAATTGTCTTGCTTGGCTACTTGACAAAAGGCTCACAACCTCACTCCGTTGACTCTGTAGGCACTGGAGACCAGGGTGGCATCTGGTGCAAACTCTCCAAGAGCCAGGACTAATGGTTGCTCTGCTCAGCTTCAAACTGGACACATGAAGACCAGGAGATGCTTAAACACAGTCTAAAGCCCACTAGAGAGAACATGCATGAGAAAAAATAATGGGCCAAGGGCATTAAACTGGTTTATCCTGGCTGAGGATCTGGACATATCTGCTTTATTCCTTGCAGATAAAAAGATCTGCCTGAGGCTAATAAGTGTTTGATAGTTTGGGAAACAAAGATTGATTCTTTTTTTATTTATTTTTTTTCACCACAGATAGGAAGAACCACCTTCAAATACCTGAGACACACTGCAATCATTTAGACAGATAAACATCTTGATTCCTAGAGATAACAGGAGCTGAATGGCTGGCCTCAAAACCAAGCGTTCGTGACAATTCTTGAAACAAGAACATTATTACTCTTCATTTCCACAACAATTTACATACAACTGCAAAGAAAACCCTTCTCCTTTTGCAGCTGGAAAATGTGCTGTAAACACACTACCGGAAGCCTCAGCTGTAGCTCCTGAACATCCAGAGGTGGGTGGGTGAGCAGGTCCCCTGGGCCATTCTCCTGGGCGCAGCTCAGGGTCTGCATTGGAGACCGAGACACTGGTTCCTTTGGATGAATATCTGGATGAGCTTGATGTAAACATCTGGGATGTGAAAGAACACCTCCTCCCAGGAAAGGACAGGAACACCAGAGATTAGAGCCAAGGCCAAGGGAAGAAAGTCTGAAGGACTGGGTAGTCTTGTACCATGGCAAAAAGCACTTCCTTGAAAGGAGAGCAGGGAGTTTCTGAACTAATCTAGTTGTTGTGTGCCAGGTAGTTTGTTTCTCTTCACAGGCTGGGAAAGGAGAACATGAGTCCACCTAAGCAGATTGCAGCTGTGATGGAAATCTCTCAGGCTATCCATTACAAAACAACTACCATGCATTCACTCCTTTCTCTTCCTCTCCAAAAAAGTAGCAGCTGAAATGAGAGACACCAAGATTTATCAAGATGAGATCTTTCCCTTCGGGGACTGCACCTCAGCTCATGTGGTCAAGTCACAGAGGGATTCTGGGGACATTGCAGGAGGTTCCTCCAGCCAAAGAGCTTGTGGGTGCCTTCTTATTTTTGCAGCATGCATTCCATAAGGGTCTTTCACCCATCACTGCAACAAAACATTTGCAAAGAGTCATTCAGATCTGTGTGCTACATATTAAGCTGCACATGAACAAAAAGCTCTCCTTGTACTGTGAGTAATTTCTTCAAATACCAGGTGTTGCCCGATTTCTCCAGAATGGTCAACTCCTACAATTTTATAGCGAGTAGTACTACTTATAGTGACTTTCCACTGAAATGATTTTTGTACCTAAGAACCTCATCTTTGATTTAAAGTCAGTTCTTATCCTCTGTGAATGCAAGGACCTGAGTGCCTCTGATGCAAAAAAAAAAAACAGAAGACAACTTTCACCCAGCTCTACATACTAAAATTTCAGGGTTTCTAAAGCCAATCTCAAGGTTACACTTTTTTTGGATGCTAACATGAGTACTGTCATATAAAAAAGAAACAGCTCTGAGTATGCAGGCGGTTCGTGTAAGAAATGCTATAAACCGAAAAACCAACTGAACTGGTTTGCTGAAAGTGTGTTCTACAAAGAGCTTCCTCAGTCCATCTGTTGATCTTACATTGTATACGTTACCTCCAAAAACTAAATGTCTTGTCAGGAATGACACTTAGATACCAAGTATTTCCAGTTGCATGTAACCACTTAGGACATTGTCACTGTCCTTTTGGCCCAGGCACATAGAACTGTGCTCCATCTGTAACGTCAACAGCTCATAGTCTATGCTGTTGGCTGCGAGCAGACTCCTGTGTAGCTGCAGCAGCATCAGCAGCTTTTCTACAGGGCAAAGGTGGGCTGAGGAAAGCCTACAGCTATCATTCAAACCACTTCATCTAATGCAACCCATCGCAGAAGGATTATACCACTGGCCAACAGCCTAGAGCAGATCCTGCACCACAGCTCTTTCTGCCTCTAAACGCAGAAAGACAACACTGGCAGGATCAAAGGCAGTGAGTACTCAGAGCTCCCTTGAGACTCCCATGTCCTTGCCACCATTTGCAAAGTTAACGGGCTTTGCAAAACTAAGCAGCCATCAGGAGAACATAATTTGGACCAGCAACCACTGCCCCGGCAGGGTAATGCTGGGATAACAATAAAATAGAAGTCATCTTCTTACCACCTGACCTCACACCTCACAACTCACATTGTGTTTGCCCTTCTCTCCTCCTCCATTTCCGCTCTATAAGACTGACAGACAAAGACAAGGAGAGTCGGGGCCTTAGAAGTATCACAGTTCTGCAAGAAATGACAGAGACCTTCAAGTTGATGGACACTTCTAACAGAAGCACTGATGATTTCTCAGAAACGGGCTCCAAATTAGCCTCATCAAGCCTATTTCAGAGCCACAGGAGGGCAAGATGTGGAGGAGGACTTCAAGGGTGCTTTCAAACGAACTGAATCAGAGGTTTACCCAACCCTGCTCTTTCAGAAGTTTCTGAATAACGCACCAGCTTGAACCACTGGAAAGAAACAAATAAATGAGCTGGCAACTTTCACAGGGAGGAGCCTTGAAGCCCAGTTCCCAAGACCACGCCAACCAGCTCCGTGTGACAGCATACAGGAATGAAAATAGGTAGGTAACATTAACAGAAATACACTGAAACTTAATAACAGCAGCTTGTCAGGACATGCACCAAAGAGAAATGGCTCATAATAGCTACAGCTTGTATTATGAATGTTTCATAGCCATCTGGCTAACAGAGCTGTGTAAACTCAACCCATGTTTTTTGTGTGCTGTGGTAACCCACGGTGCATGCTCTGGAAGGAGATTGTCAAGCTCAAGTCCTAACATCCGTCTTAAAAAGAGACACCGTTTCTCTTGTCAGATGAAAATGCCTTAGAATAACAATGCAGCAATGAACAGAGCCCCTAATGAGCTAAGGCTGTGACCTCCTTTGGTGTAAATCAGCCAGGTTTGCTCAGGATGAATGGAGCTATCCCAATTTACATCAGCTCTAAGATCCAGCTCCATTGTATTAACCTCTGCTTGGTTCAGTCATAACTTCCATGTGTCCATCAGTATTTTAAAGCAAAGGCACAGCTTAAAAGTAATCCCCCTGCCTTTCCTCTCCTGATCTGATTCGCATACAAAATGGGCCTATGAACTTAAAAATTATGGGAGGGATTCAGGGAGGAGGAAAGGGAGACACAAGAGCCCTTTTATTTTGCGTCTTATTCACAATGAAAATTGGCACAGAAGCCAACCACATACATTAACATAGTTTGGGCAAGTTTAACTCTCATGAATACATTTCTGTGGAAAAACTATGTGACTATGGAAAAATCCCCTCTTTTTTGCCATTTGAAAAGATAACAGGCTTCTATGTGGAACATACCCAGAACCTGCCTGATTCAGAGACATGGAAATACAAAGATGAATAAGGCTGAGTTTCCCATGCTAGGGGCCCATGGAAACTGAGAGGGGAGGAAGAAGTAAGGAGGCCCATTGACTCAGGAGAAGGACTTTCATCCTACAGGTGAAGGAAGTATTTGAAGGCACTAGTAACATTGCAGGCCTGTTCCAGAGCCCATTTAAGTTACTGGCAAACATCTCATTGACTTCACTGGGATGTGGGTCAGGGCTAAACAGTTTTAAAATACAATCCAAGGCTATTTCTACATCACTGCGTAATGAGTGGGATTCAAAACAGTTCAAGTGTGCCCAGCCCTGTGACTTACCTGCTTTCTGTCCACATTTCTGGCTGCTGGCCTGGATGCTGCTTGGGCTCAAAGTCTCAATATAGCCCTGAGGAAGAGCTGAGCTCAGGACCTTTTTGGAGGACTATCTTGGACTGCAGCACACATTAGACTGCACCCATGTCTAAGTCAGGCAACCTAGAGGAAGGAAAGCTTTGGCCAAATGTGTTTGGCATCAACTGCATTTCTCTCCTCTCCTCCCCTCCTGTATCTCCATTGCTCCTCTCCAAACTCAGGCTGAGAAGGGCTATCACTGTGAGCTGGAGGGTTTGCAAAGAGCATGGGATATATCTGCTGGACAATGTGGGCATTCCAATCCCTGAAGAGGGCCTACAAGAAAGCTGGGGAGGGACTTTTTATAAGGTCAGTTAATGATACAACAAGGGAAAATGGCTTTAAACTGGAAGAGGGGAAGATTAGATTAGATATTAGGAAGAAATTCCTTACTGTGAGGGAGGTGAGACACTGGAACAGGTTGCCCAGAGAAGTTGTTGCTGCCCCCTCCCTGGAAGTGTTCAAGGCCAGGCTGGATGAGGCTTTGAGCAACCTGATCTAGTGGGGGTGTCCGTGGTCATGGCAGGGAGGTTGGAACTAGATGACCTTTGATGTCCCTTCCAACCCAAACCATTCTATGATTCTATGATATTCCTTTGTCTGATAATTGCACCTGGCATACAAAATCTGGAATTTAAAGCTATCTCAGCCACAGCAACTTACACCAAGATGCTCTGACTGAACTGCAGTCCAGATGCAGTCTTGAGAGTTCTCCAGAACTTCACAGTTACACAAAAATAGTGACACTGCCTCAGACATTCCTAATTGCAACCCACAAGCTATTGCCATTCCCATAAAAAAAAATCCCTTCACCTTTGCTCACTGACATTGTACAGTGCTAGCCCTGTGACAGTGCTATATTTATGGCAGAAGATGGTAACCTCAGAATGACTATTTGCTTTTGAATGAACCAGTTTGCTTTATTATTAGCCTATATCTGATATGATTTGCATTACAAGTCCTTCATCAGATCACTTCAGGAGCACGTAATTGCACCAGGCCTTTAATATCTCGCTAATTAGTTTCATAAATTACTAATTGAACTCTTTAAATTACTCATATTGGTATGGTGAGTCTCACCATACAGAAAACTCAGTGATCTCAGAAGAAGATACATCAGAGAATCATCCTCTCCTGCTAGGTAACACAAAATTAAACAGTGGGGTAGGAGAAGGACAAGGAATTTTCCTCCACGACAGCAGGTCAGAGCCATTATCACTGCAATGCATCTAAATAACACATATTTTACACCTGTCCACATGTGGAGTTTCCACTGATGTCAGTGTGTGGAAGAAGTGAGGTGTAAAGATCCACATATCAAGGGCAAATGATCTGCAGAGCAGACCAAAAGGGAAAATTCTCCCTCTGGGAGTCCATCCATAGTGTAGTTGTAATGACATTTAATGCATATCACCACTGATGTCACCACTAAAGTTGTCCCCACTGGAGAGATGGGATTTGGCAGGGATCAGTGAAGAGGATTTTTCATAAATTGTCCAGTGCTGACCACTTCCAGCCATACTAAGAGGCTGTCTTTGCCTTTCCAACACAATTGTCTCCAAACACAACCTAGGAACAGTCACTGGCACTAGCTTGGCAGCTGGCAAAAGGTAACTGAGTATTTCAGGACCAGTTGTCCAAATGCACAATCTGTTACTTACTGGGCTAGGCTTGAGAGAGGTCAGCAGGGCTTCAAAAGCAGGTTTGTCTGACTGACCCTTCACTCGTTGATCTGCTGTTTTTCCCTGGGAGCCAGTCTGATCACCACTTGCCTTGCAGCAAAGGATGGACTTTTTCTCACTTAACTCCCAACAATGTTGGTATCTACATCTGCTCAGTCGCATTCGCCTCCCACCAGAGTTAATGGAGTGAGTACGCACTTCTGGGGAGTAAATCACCTGGCCTACAGCAGATGCCTCCCTTAGACTGAGATCAGTATCTTTCCCTGACAGCTGTAAAGACCATTTAGCTCTAGATCAGCTGTACATGTCCACACACAGCCAGAGGAACCCCATCCCAAGTGAGCAGTCAGATGCTGAGCTGCTGCAACAAATTAAAAGCATAGTTGTTTTACAGGCACAACTGGCCTTGTGTGCATCTTTTGCTCCTTGCCCACCTATTTGCCGTGTTCTAAGCTGCTTTTTATAATGGACCTCAGGACAAGGAACCTGCTGCTGTTCCTACACCACCAATAAACAACAAGAACATTAAGACGGCCATGTGTGCAGAGGCAGTCTGCACAGACACTTGAAGCAGAACTGGTTAGCCAAGCTCTTACATGTAGACATAAAGCCCCAACAGACCTTGGCAAACATCTCTGTTGGTCTCCTGCATTACCAGTCAATGTTTCACCCAGCAGATTTCTTAACTTAGAAAGCTACATGGTTCCCTGGTATAATTACTGGTATATTCCCATTGCATTTGGCACCACTGGCTAACCAAACGTCATGCATTAGCTCCTAAGAGAAAGACATTATTTATTTTACCCACAAAAGGTTTATCTTGCAGTAGCCATCAACTTTCCACAGAAAGATCATGCTCTACTACCATACATCACTCATTAGAGGCAGCTTCTAAACTTTAATATCTCCAAAGGAACAATAATTGCAACCCTTTCAATATTTTATATTTGCAGACAAGTGGAATGAACTCACTAGAATCAGCAGGCAGTGTGTGTTCAGCTGCTCAGAGCAATATTCAGCTTGGCTATTCCCAGCGAGGGCAGCTGACATCAGAGAAGCAGTGCTCTGTGTGAATGTACCATTCAGTGGACAGGAGAGCCCAGAGTTTCTGTGGTAGACATTCAAGTGTTTTGTAACATGCAGATGTTTTCCGTGCAAAGGCTGAGAAAAGTGATGGACAAGATTTTGTGAATCCTGTGCTGTCTTTTTTTCTTCATTTTCTCCCTCACATACCCCCATTTCTGTGCCTTTTCTTGTATGGAAAAAAGATACCATTAAAAATGATGGGTTATATCCTTAGCTGATATAATTTGGTGTGACTCTGCTGCCTTCACAGAGCTATGCCTGTTTACACAAGTTGCAATTTTGTCCCATCAGTTTAAATCCATACAGATTTACATCATGGGGAATAGTGCTATATTTTTTTCCATAGCTACTAAGTTTCTCAAAAAAGATCCTTGGCATCTATTCCATTTATATTTGGAGATAAAGATTTCAGAGGATGCCTTCTTCCACCCTATCTCATATCCTTCATCCTGCTCTTCTGTTTATTAGAGGGTCCTCCCAGTGCCAGAGCTGAGCTGAGTTGCTGAGGATAGTGCCCATGGATGAACCCATGGCTGGATCTGCTTTACTTGCAAGTAACACACAGCTCTGTTCTGTTCCCATCTCCCCAGGTAACACTGTGAATACAATCCATCCTAAACATCCCTGAATCCTGCTGAGGACAGAGCCCTCTTCACTACCACCCAGGCTCACACACAGGATGGAGGTAAAAATTCCTGCTCTGTTTGACAGAGCAAGTTCAGTGCACAGCACTTTCTGCCCAGGTGAATTCCTTAACCAGCAAGCTCACAGCTATTTTTAAAAAGTTCTCCTTCCCTTTCCTTTTTGTTTCATGAAGTATTTCAAGAGGCCTTTGCTTTCACCTTCCTATGGAACAAAAACACATTTCAAAACCTCACTGTTTTCTATTAAATCAGTGTGTTCCCACTTGCTCTAACCAGGAGCACTGTGCCACCACGTCTGCACAACATATTGTGCCATGTTCTTGTGCCATTCTGCAGAGAAACACAAGGAGGTTTCACATGACATTACCAACTGACCTCATGCAAAACTTCCCTCCTGTAAATAAGTGCCACTCTATACATACAGCATACATGAAAACAGACACTTCCCATTAGGAAGCAGCTTGCTGAGCAGGCTGGAGAGCTTAAACTCTTCTGAAAACTCAACAACAACAATTCTTCTGCTGGACAATATGCTGACTGAGCTTGATTTTGGGATACACTGAATTATTCTGAAGAGCCAAGCAACTTAAGTGTCAAATTCCTTACCACATTTACTGATTTAATTTGACCACTGAAGTCTCCAGGCTTTTTTGGAAGCCCTAGTTGCGATTTCAGGAACCAGTATGTCCAAGACAACCCCACAGGTTGAACACTGTCATTAAAAGCATGACCTGTTCCTGTTTGAGGAAAATGATGGAGTCCCTGAAGGAGTGGTAGTCAAATAAGTGGCTGTATCATCCATCCCAGCTCCCAGCAGTGGCTCTGTACTATGAAGCAAAACTTAAGACCACTGGAGATCTTTGAGGCTATGGTAAAAGTCTTGTATTTCTTCCAATAAAAGCTGAGCTTGATACTGCCTAGTGACCTGCAAGACATGTTGGGGATACATTTTCTGGATGAATCGAGGAGAGAGCAACCAAGATAATCAGGAGCTGGAGTTCATGATGACCAAGGAGAGGTTGAAAGAACTAGATGCATTCAGCCTCTAGAAAAGAAGAAGAAAGGGAGACCTTATTCCTGTCTCAGATATCTCAGAGACAGTTATCAAGAAGACAAAGCCGGGCTCTTCTTGAGCTCTGCTGGTCATTGCACTGACAACTCACATCTCGTAGAAAGCACCCCAGTAAGGCTTTCCTGTAAACTGCAGAAGGTGGGTATGTGTACATGCCACCCTCTACGCTGCTCCGAAATCAATGTTTCCATCCCGTTCCTCTTTCCTCGAGACTGCTAACCTGCTAGAGGTTAAGCTGCCTCTCAAACAGCCCCCATCCCACTTAGCCTGGGATTTTCTTTCATGAAAAAGGCACTGTAAAGGCTCTGGACCCTGTGCTATGATTTACACTTTTTCATCTCCTGTAGAAAGCCTGGCGTGTATGTGATGATACCATTCAGCTCCGTTTACCTGAGAACTTAAAAAAATACCATCGGAGGTTGTTTTTTCCATATGGGTAAATAGTAGGGGTGGGAGTATTCCTTATGGGAAACCTGGAACAGTCGCACTCTGTCGGCCTGACATTTCCTGCTGTAATTGAAACTTTTGATGTTAAAAATTCCATTTACACAGTGTCTCTCTCTAAGCCAGGCGGGGAGAAGGGCAGAGGTGGGTGCAATATTAGCACACAGTCTCCCCAACTCCCCCACTGCAGCCGGTTAAACTATAGCAGGTGAGATGCATAGATGTAAGGGAAGGAATATGAGGAAGGAAATACCAGCTGAGTTAGGTAATTTGGGTCAGAGGAAGCCAGGCATAGTTACAGAGGCAGGTATAGATGAAATCAACTTGAGGCTCTAGGTCCCTGCATCTGCCCATACCCCTGCCCAGGAGGGCAGGGAGAGGTGCATCCACGTGGTCCTGTGCTCACAGGTGATGTGTATCTTGGACATCTGTGCTCTGCCTTGAGAGGACAGAAAAATAGCTCCCTCAGAAGTTATGAGGACCAATGGGGAGAAGCAACTTTGCCCTCGTGCAAGTTAAAGGATGTTTAGTTGAGTATCTTTAAAAATCCCACCCAATGCTATACAACCTAATCCTCAACGAAATCAGACAAGCAGCCAGATTTTAATCCAAATCCCAGCCAGCCTCGGGCGGAAATCCAGGCAGAGGAGCCCACTACTGCCAAACGTAAGTTTATCCCAGTACCAGTTCCAGACCCCACCATAACATGCCTAAGGACCAACACAAACCTGTTCCCCACTCAAGCCAGCCCAGCAGCCCCAGCCAGTGTTGATTCAGTTTATCCACAGGGCTCCTTCCAGCTGGGGCCACAGCTCGTGGGTCCACAGGGCTTTCACCCAGCACAACTTGCCTAGCCTCTGCCTCAGCTCTACCCCACCCCAGGAGCTCCTGGCATTCCCAGCCCTCAAGCGAGCCAGATGCCTATCCTCCACCCCCTCCACAAAACCTCCGTCAGACTCTTCAGGGGTGAACAGCAGCAGCAAGAAACATCTGAATGCTGGTATCAACACTGGCCCCAGCTCCCGCTAGCAGTAAATACATTAATAAGACAAAGTACAGGACAAAGTGGAATACCTGTGAGTAATGGACATAATTACATTAGCTAGTCAAAGTAACTTTATGTTAAGAAATTTTTTTGGCATGCCATGAAAAGTTTAAATCCTGTCACACCCCAACAGTTACAAAAGTCAAAGGCAACATAACATGAGCTTTATTTTAACTGTTACATGCTTTTGCATAAAAATGCTTCTTCAGAATGATAATGCAACCGTGCTTCCCTGTTTCATTTTTTGTGGTTTTCCCTTTTGAAGCAACTTTCTTGCACCCTCAAAGGCACAAAGTAGAACACGAAACAGTTCTGCCTGTGACTCTTTTCTCAGACACCTTAAAAAATTAAGGCTTAATGCTTCAAGCTTCTTTCATAGATCCAAAGACAAGACAGTTAAAAAACGAAGTCCCTGGACTCACCAATCATTTCTGAAAATCTGGATTTTCATTGTCAAATATGCATCTGACCCTCCAGCCAAGACAGTGACAGCCACAATAACAAGCAAATTACATTAATCATTATTCTTCCTAGCAATCCTCACAAGCGGTGGGCAGAGTGGGTTGAGAAAACTGAAGCTGGATCTATAGAAATAGGCATTTCAGAAAGGAAAAAAATGAGTTATTTGAACAGGCGTTCAGGTTCATTCTCATTTCTAACCCTGTAACTGAAATGACAACTGACTATAAACTCAATCTACTTCTTGTAGTTCCACAAAAATTTCATTCAGGAACAGATGTAGGGAACATTTTCAGGTCTCAAAAATACTAAAATGCATTTTATGCTGATGACTTTCTCAAACTCTGTCACCAAAGTAGGAAAAACTAAAACCTAAAGTTAACAGCTGTTATATTTTGATGCTAAATCTAATATACAGATGCTAATTTTTATTTAAATATTTAATTTAGATATTTCTGGAGAAAAGTCAGAAATTTTCCATTCAAAAAGCTGCTTTACTTTTAAATTCACTTTATTTTTTAAAATAAATTAATCCAAAAGATTCAAAAACTAGTAAATGAAATATTTTGCTTCAGATTGCACAATGTATTTTATTTGACACAAAAGGAATCTTGTTTGTTTTTGACAGAATTAATATCTTGGGGAAAAATTCACTTAGGAAGACCTAAAAAACCAGAACTGCCAGTGATCCCAGTGCTTACCAGTTGTTCTTATATCTACCACCAAGGAATCTTTCATAAGAAAACTCATAATAGGCATTCCAGTTTTCCCAGGCAAAGTTGAGATGATGAATTGCACAAATATAATTTTTTCTACTATGGCAGCAACAAGAAACCTCCTAAGACTGTGGCTTGTGGGTGCCTCATTATGCAAAAGATTGCCCCTTACTTGAGGGGTTCACAATTAAAAGAGAAAGATGGGAAACCAAAAATAAAGTGACTTGCCCAGTGCCATAGAGCAGATTGATGGCTGTGGAGCAAAAAGAGTCTGGTTCACCTCAACGCTTCCTTCAGTGACTATCTGATAGGAGTGTAGAGCCACACTCACTGGATAATGCCTTTATTTTGGTTTCTCCTGCCTTATTTCTGCTTCATGGGCTGGCAGAGAGTTGCAGAACTACAGCAAGTGCAAACGTAATGGTCTTAACAGCTACCTAGGGGGAAACAAGGAAGATCTTTATCTTGATCTTATATTGATCTTGATTGTTGTCTACCTGGAAGAAAAGAGAACTCCCAGTGTGCCACTAGCAGAAGCCACATACCTCAAATTATCAACTGTAAGATAAAGGAAAAAAAAAAAAACTGGGGAGGAAAAAGAGATACCAGGTAAACAGAAAAAGAGAAGTGCTGTCAAGAACCGATGGCAATACTTAGCGTAAGAGTTGTGGGAGTCTCTGGTCTACTGCTATGGGTAAATATTTGTCCAAATGACAGCACATGGTGGAAAATTATGTGAGATGGGCCAGAACTAAGTCATGATTGATGAGCCTTGGAAGAGTAGGACCTGGCTCTCCAATGTTGGTTTTGCAACCTTTGATCTTTATAGCCACGCATTATAAAGCGGTTTCAACTTGTAACTAAATTCCTAACATACTCAGCTGTAAAATCCAGACATATCCTGAGTAATAAAACAAATACATAAACTAGAACTTTGGTGAGAGTCATCTTTTACTGTCACTTAATGCTAGGAACACCTAAAGCTTGTTATACTAGATTCAATAGGAAAATGTAATTTTAAAAGGAGTATGAAGGGATTTTGGCTGGAAACAAATTAATTGGGAATATACATCCTACCTCATTAATCCTATCTAGATCACCAGTTTACAGTGCCTCTAAAGAGCATCACAGAACAGGCACCTCTCAAACTGTTACACATACTGTAACATGTACTACATGATGTTCATGAAATACGAATTCTATCGCTCCGCGTATCGGAGCCAAAGGCCTTCTGCAAAAACATCATCCTGCAAACTGTGGATAGAACCAATAAATCAAGGCAGTTGCACAAGCCACAACTTAGGTGGCATTAATTAGATCAGTGGAAGTTATGATCCAACATAATTATCATTGCTACCCCACCTACGTTTAATTTCAGTGTTTCTTCCTATCTTTCCCCCAGAGGGTCAATAGGAGAGTTAAACTACATGCTTCAACAGTGTCAGTCTCCAGAGGCAGCATGAAAGAGCAATGTTTGGTAATTATATGAGTGCAAGTAAGGGGAAGGGGACTATCATGAGATGTGATCAGATACCATACAACAAGGGGAGAAAGAAAGAAATTCACCCTTTGCCCCTTACACACCTTTTGCAACTGTTCAAGAGGTCTGGTTTTTGTGCTGCCCAATCTAACCCACTGGTCCCTATTCAGCAGGGCGTTTACAGACAGAAATCTCTGTAAGCGCAGCATGAGAGTCAACGGAAGAGCCTTATCGAAGTAAATCTGATTTCCCAAAGTCTTATATACATACTGAAAATGGCCTGAATGGTACAGCCCGGGTGGGGAAGAAAGGTCAACGTACTAAGATGGGACTTGCGGTATCTCTGATCACATTTGTAATAGCCAGTACTGCAGAACAAGAGGAATGGATGAAGAGGAAGAAAAAAATGGTGCCAAGGACCTGACACCCACACCATGCATTTCCATTCTGTATGTGCTTTACGTCAGACTAGCTGCAGTCTAGCAGCAGCAGCAACCAGCATGAGCTGTCCTGTGCCAGGTACAGTCCTGAAGCACATCCACCAGCTTAGTGCCATCCCAGAGGAATCCAGTTCGTGTCCTCCATGACTGCTCCATGACATAAATGTGCAGTTCCGTGGGGATCACTGGCAGACTCATTTCAGAAGCACGCTGTTGATCTCAAATAAAATGCTATAATGCCCATCCTGACCTTACAGGCATCTCTCTGCTGGGCACGTGTGAGTGCTGCCAAGCACCCAACGCTTCAGAGATTTCTCAGCAAATATCTCCAGAGACAGCTACAGAGCAAGAGCCACAGTAGTATAACCAAGT
>NW_010326845.1:45206-48116 GCF_000700745.2 Antrostomus carolinensis | reverse complement strand
CTGCTGAAATAGCCCCAGCATGACACAAACCTGATGTAGCTCTGCACTGGATGGACACAAGTGTCCTCAGACAGCACTGCACTGCGTGGCTGTACCAACACATGGGCAGCTCCCCCGTGCAGTGTGTGTGTGTGCTCTTCATCTCCATCACTCCTTCTGTCAATAGGGACAATTTTATAAGCCTGGGTCTCCAAGGACCGTGCTTGAGGAAGTGAGAGTCACACAAATACAAACACCAATAGGAAACCAAGTGTTTGCAGGACAGAGCCCTGAATCACAGTCCAGGAAAGAGTTGTAATGACAGTACGTAGCTGAAGAAGAGCTGGTTGGAAGGACTTTATACAAAAAGATATCATATCTTTCAGGTGACAGCAGTTCTTTCTGATTGAAGGTTGCACCATCACAGTGGTTTTAAGACAAAGAGGTGTTCTGCTAAAAATCCCCAAAGATGCTCTGTTTTAGCAGGTCAGTTGGTTCTCTTCTTCTTTGACCTTTCTTCTACACATCTGCTCTTCCCAACACTTACAATAAAACATTTTCCTTTGACACTGTGCAGGGCTCTGCTTAAAAAGAGCTTGGTGTAATCAGGTTTGTTCCTAGTGAACTGCAGCCTGCGGTACAAAGACACCACTGTTTTTCAGGCCGTTCAGTAATGTTCACTCAACAGAAGAGACCAACAGTATGGCAATATCCATCAACCCCCTACATTTGTCTGTAATTAAAGAAAGGTCAGTAGCTGTGCCTTTCTGAGAATCACACTTACCTTTGCACGGCCAAAAAACAAACATATACAAATTTCACAATGGAAACTTTCGTTGACATCCAGAAACGTGAAAACTGAGACATGAAAAATATTAAACATCCAACTGCGCTAATCTAATAAAGTTTGTAAAACTGATTTGCCCCCATGGTTGGTTACAAAACTGTTGAGATAATATTTGGTACCTAACAGCAAAAGCTGTTGTGTTTCAGTTTTTCCATGCCTCGCTGCTACAAAAAAGCCCTGATTCACACCACTTCATTATCTATCTTCATTTTTATAGGCAACCAGAGAGCACACTGGATCCTCAGTTTGTTTGTCTGGATCCACTCATTAGTAAATTACGTGTAGTGAGCAATGACACGTACCTGGACATTTAGTCTGAGCAGATTCTTTAACATTCAAATTGATTGCACTACTTCAGAAAAAAAAAAAAAAAAAAAAAAAAAAAAAAAAAGCAACAGGTCTTTCTGAAATGTGATTTTTTTTTTCTTTATGTTTTGGTATTTCGAGGAGCCATATCATCAGAGGAGCAAGAATGAAAGAGAAGAAAGAAAAGCACAAAACTTCTACCTGTAAAGCACTGTTAACAATCAGTTTGCTATGAACACAAAGATCCCGCAGACAAGACCGCAGCCACATTGTGGCAGCAATCTGAGTGGCAGCATTTAAATTTGCTTTATAGCTAGACAAGAAAGACTAAAGAGGAACATAGATATGTAGAGATTCAGCTGGGAAATTGGCAGCGATGTTTAATGCCAGCCTGATGTGTTGCTCTGGAAATCTGGAAATGGAAACAACCGAAAAATCTACTTCTAGGGACCAAGCCTTTAACACCTCCCTGGTTTTCTTGGTGGTATCACTATGTATATTTTGCAGTTGTAATGAAGGGAACTGGGACAGAGGGGGACAGAATCAGGATGCAGACAAGGCATGAGGTATTCCACCAAATTCCTCTGACACACAACCCTTGGAGACCACAGACAACCGGTACGAGAATTACAGAGACACACTGCAACACAATTCCCTGCTCTATTTTTCCCATCATTAGCTGGGTACTGCAGAGAATGTAGTTAAAAATGTCTTCCAAAATAGCTTTAAGGATTGGAAATCTGATAAGGCAAATACAAGTGGCAAAGCTCCACTGACGTCAGTAAGATTTATATAAGGGAAGATTTTGTAATGGTAAAAGTAATACTGGAACTTAAAAGTCCTGCACACTGAACAAGGAAGTTTTTCAGGTTAACCTCAACATAAGCCACAGATTTGTCCTCAAAACAATTTCCCCCCTGCCCTGCAAATACAAACTGAACTCAGATTATTTCTGCAAAAATTGTCACTTTGTGTGTACAATCACACAAGCATCCTTTACTGCAAAGCTACTCGTTAACAAGCAACTGAGATATTAATATTGAATGATATTTCTGCAGGTGAATTATGAATTTATACATATAAGAATTTTAATGAAAAGATATGGTTGTAAAATGCAGTACATTTAAAAAGTCCTGGGACAATATGGTGTGGGAGGCATTATTCCTTCATACAATTCTTCTTTTCAGGACCATCTAGTAAGTTGGTGTGAATTAACACTGGCCATTTGAAATCAATTGAAAAAAAAATGGAGCTATGCCAAATTACATCAGTGAAGGATCCAGCCTTTTGACTTCAAGTTATCCTCAGTTAACACAGGCGTAATCAGAAAAAGGCGACATTTACTTCTCTGCCCAATGAAAATAGCCTGGGTATTGGCTACTTTCAGAGAACTGCCTGAAAACATTCCACAAGCCATGAATTATTCACAGTATTAAACAAATAATTGTGACTAGTAAATAAATATTTGAAAGTAATGGCTGGTTCATACACCATTCAAACATGGTATAAGGGGGAGATATTCATCATATGAATTACCCATTAAGACTTATTGGCTCAGCTCTAGTTATAACTGATAAATAGTCATGTGGATAACAAGGCAAGTGTTTGGCAAGTCTCCTGCTTTCATTTTCAGCAATATGGCTTCCTTTTCAACAGACATATAAGCTCAACTATTTATCCCCCTTCCACCAGAGAAACTAACTGCCTTCAGTGCACCTGAAAGGCGAGAGCTGGCGTGCAGTTTCCCCAAGCCCTACTTGTCTGGTTAAATTCCAGGT
>NW_010326845.1:27096-45185 GCF_000700745.2 Antrostomus carolinensis | reverse complement strand
TGTAGTTTCAATTACCTAAATTATTCTTCACCTCCTGTCCTAAGCACGGGCATATTTTTGATGGCCTGAGCTGGGAAATGTGAATGCAAACTGCTACCAGATGTAGAGAGGAAGAATGATTTCATATTGGAGGCACTAGCCTCCAAGTCAAAATATCTGAGTCTCTGCTGTGCCACAGGCTTTCTGTAAGCCACTTAGGTCCAAATCCCCAAAGGTATTTAGGCTTTTAACTCCTGTTCATTTCAGTGAGAGTTAAAAGCCTAAATACCTCAATGGATCTGGGTTTTAGCCTTCATGGTTATGTCTACACAGCACAAGGTGTCCATAGTACCGAGTGGGCACATCAGTGCTAACTCTTAACAGCCTGGCTCCCGTAGAAGAGCAATGTCTTGGTGCTGGTTTACTATTCAGCTAAGAGTAGGGCATAATCTGATTGTGGATAGCTCTCACCACAGCATTCCCACCTACAGCACGCTCAGAGCTATCCTGGATATATCCACACAATGCTGCATTTCACTGGGTGGGTACAACCCACACAGCTCAAAATTACACTGCAATTTGGGTAGCAGCCTGCCTTGTCGTGATCCAGGGAGGTGAGTGCATCCCATAAGATTCACACCGTGCCCAGGCATTCTGCTGGTGGGCAGCACGTAAAGCACAGGGAGCCAGCAGGTTTGAATGGTCCTGCAAATTCCATTTTAATTCAGCTTTTCAGAAAGCAGCTTCCACTGGCCACAGAAAGGCAGCAGGGGGCTGTGCAACACACTCCCATTTAAATATCTGGCATCTTTCACTTACAACACCACTACAACATCTGACTGTGTCTCCAAAAAGAATCAGAGCAAATGGTTAATGTGCAGTTATTGTAGTTAAAAAAAGAAATGCTTTGCTGCTATTCTATTGTCAGTTTTGGCAAGCAGCACTGGGGAAGTAAAACACTGATAACATTGCTTTATTGTTCATGTAGGTCCCAACCTTAACATGCTACATCTGTATCTTCTGTCTCAAGAAGTTGCTTTCTTTTCATCAAACACATTCCAGAAGTCAACAGTAAAAGCACTGACAAGAGACAGCAGATTGATCCATTAACTCTCACTCACTGCTAACAGTTCCTTGGCTGAAACCGGACCCTGCATTCCGCTTGGGAAGATTTAGTAAGTTCAAAATGTAAACATGCTTGCAGGATTTGGTTACTGCTCTCATCCACTGCTGCTCCTGCCTCAGTTTAACAGGAGGTGCTGGGAATCTCTACAGGTGCTGTGCCTCCTACTTTATACATGCCTAATTAAGTAACAAACAGGACAGGCCAAACAAGTCCTGTGTGCCTCGTGTTAATATTATGCTACATTCTCAGTTAGTGCTAATCAATGCGGTTGCAATGAAGGATATAATGGCATATAGCTCTTTCTAATATGTCCAACAATAATAATAAATAATAATAATGCACTCTCCCTTTGCCAGGAGAAAAAAAAACAAAAAAAAAAAACCAAACAATTAAATGAGCACATATTTTCCCTTTGGAGATAGGCCCTTAAGCATCTTCCTTTTAGCAGCAGATAAAATGAAAAGCCTGGCCTGTCATGGCTTGGAATTTACTTTGCAAAACCAGCCTTTATTTTAAGTTAGATATATCTAACAATGCTCTTTTGTTGAACTATGATTTTTCATCTGTATTACCAAAGCATCCAGGGTCTCTGCTTACAGACCAACGCTCCAGTGCATCAGTCACTGTAAAAACAGACACCAAAATGCCATTTCTTACCCATCTGCTAAGGAAGCTGTAAAGGCCAGGACAGGCTGGTGTCCTAGTGTGGCTCTCTGTCCCCCTCTACTGACTACAACAGTCGGTCCCGGGTCCAAGTCCTGCCTCCAGGGACTCAGTCTGGGGTACTGTTACCCTTGGAGATGTGACAATGCACCTTCTGATAGATGGCAAGATGCTGGCTTATCCTGGGAAGAAGCTGATTTTTCCTTTGCAGCAGCTGGATAAACAGGGTTTTCTCCAAGCAGGCCTCTGAGTTCGGCTTCTGCATTGCTCACAAAACAGAACAGGGTTTTTGCACTGAAAAATTTGACGTGGGGGTAAATCATCACTGCAGTGTTCTAGCCAAGCCCTTCATATTGTGATTTGAGATGGTGTCTTTGATGTCCCATCAGAAATGAAATCATGCTTCCCTTTGACTCTTAAGGTCAGGGTCTTGAGATGAATTATATTTTCCAGGATGGTCATCCACCTCAGTTGAAAACTTACTGGTTTTCAAGAGTTTAATTTTTTGATGTGACAGCGGCACTTCCCAAAGAAAGTGAGCACTTTTCAAAAGAAATACACCTAATCAAAAAGACATGTTTCTGAAAAAAAACAAGCTTTCAGTACACACATGAATATACCTGTTACTAGCCTTCACTTTTCACACAGGTTACAGTACCACGTACAATCCTGCAGCTAATGAGCAGAACCAGTAGAGATTGCTATGGGTAAATGTCTGGAGCTGCTCCACCAACATCACTGGTGATGCCACTGATTTCAGTAGTCATCATTTCATTCATGCAGGACTCTGCTGCCATTGGACTCAGGCTTTAATTACATGACTCTACTAACTGGCTCTCTAGGTTTCTACAATGCTACAATCTCACCCCAAGGGTTAGTTCTGACTTGTTACAGGGGCCTGTTTGAAAGCTTCATGTTCCTTATGCTTCTCTTCTTCCTTTAGTACTGTACAGTCACAGTTCCCTGTTCCAGGTGTATCTGTGTACACATCATCCATATTTACATCTTAACACTTCAGTTTTCTCTCCTTTGATGTTTCAAGTGTTCAAATGCCCTTCTGCTTTTCTCTTCTCCATGATCAGATCTTTGGTATTTTATAGCCTATAGGTCCATAAATAGACCCTAGGTCTATATACATAGGTCTATAAATAGACTGTCAATGAATGATCTAGGGGAAATTATTTGTTGCTATTATTATGGGTCTGGATTGGCAATTTGGTCTAAGTTTCCAGATCATTTTGTCCTTCCAGCATGACCATTACAAAGCCATTACACTGTCAGATTCAATGCTGCCTGCAGAGAGACGTCCTGCATATCCAGACTGCAAGCCCTTCAGGAACTAGCACTGGTTTTGATGCCCACCTGCACAGCAGTGAGAGCAATGGGACCTGAGGTTTGTACAGAACTGGGAGCATCTCCATAGGAATTCTGGATGGAGGATGCCTATTGCTCAAGTTAACTTACAACACCTTCATTTGAAGACGTGACTTTGTCCACCTGGCAGTCAAAGGCACGACAGCAACACATTGACTAGCTTCAGTCTAGCTACTTTGGATACCTTAAGCAGTGGAGACACAGTGTTCAGGCAGCAGCTCTTGAATATGCACGCCGCATCACAGGCAGGCTTGTCCAGCCTGCCCTAAACCCTGTGAAGATTAAAGCTACTTGTTATTTGATTACCTGCACTGCAACCACACCTCCCAGTTGCAACGTAGGTGCACAGTCAGTGGCCAGGGAACCGTTCCTCTCTCTCTGCTATGTTGTTAGGAGTATGCACCAGCTGCACGAGAAGCAAGGGGGCTGGAAGGCTGTACTGAGGTGGTCTTCCCTGCCTGCAGCCTGCCTGTTTTGTCCAGAGCAGACGCAGTTTTGTTAGCAGCTCACAAACACTGTGATATTTTAGTCTCCCCCTATCGTCCCCATGCCCTGGAAGAGAAGATAGAGTCAGGATGGGGGTAGCTTGAATTTATTTTAGCTGCTTTCTCGACAAGTGATCTGTTAAAAGGAGAGAAACACACTTTTGTATGAAGCTACAATTTGCATTATGTATTTTAAATCCTGGAATGAGCATGAGTTGAGTTACCATAGAGATTTACAGAAACTGAATTACCACCTTTTTTATACCAGTTCATAGTTCACAAATTGTTTCTACTTACAGAAGAGATGCAAATATTTTTTGAGTGAACTTGTCTTCTGACAGGTTTTCTGTACTGAGTATTTTACTTGTCTCAGATCCTGCAGAGGATGCTTGGGGTCCTGGAACCAGATGCTGAAAATCACTGCATTGCACTGCTATCTGATGTGAAGACAAATGCCACCAGCTGCAGCTGAGCTATGTGTGAGCACAACTAATGTGAAATAAGAATAAAGCCTGTGAGTACCTAAGTCTGCCACTACGCTCCACCACAGCCAGAGCATCTGCAAATTTAGAACCACAGATATGGTTATGTACCTTGTCTGCACATAGAAGTGCAATAATAAGCAAGAGAAAGGTATGGGCAATTTGGACTCTTCAGTTTTTAAAGGCTAGGCTGGAAAGGCCTCTGATAGCTAGACTCTTTGAGGAAGTGTCAAGTCCCAGACAGAGAACTTCAAATTGCAAACAGCTTCTCAGAATCTTTGCCTAAATTTGCAAAAGACAAGATGGGGCTATAGCTGACAGAAAACCCGCTTCCCTAATGTCTGGACCTGATATTCAGACACATTTTCAAAATGAGAACTATGAAAAAATGAAGTCCAAGCACTTGTGAATTCCTGATGACCTGCTACATAACTGCTTAGTGTCACACATTCGAAGTGGTCCAACAATGTACGTGTTAGCAGGGCTGCATCAAAAGCTTCAGTGTCTGAGTTTGGCTAAGCAAGCGTAAGTTTGGACACTTATTTAAAACTTGTTTGTATCCCTTAGTCCATGAAGCCAGAGTGAAAATTTTGTTGGAATAATCCTTTTCATGAGGTCTCCAATAATACCTGCATCCAGCTGGGCTACAAAAACACTCGGAGCAACCTTTCAGAGACTTTCCTCATTTTGCCTTCTAGTTCCAGCTGAGACCCGGAAGAGTAAAGTTTTGTAAGCAGGACCAGCAGTGGGGGAAAGGAAAGTTTGCAGAGTCTTGGTAAACAGACCAGTATGAGCCAGTGTCGAGTGCCTGCATCTGCACATACCAGTATGAGCCAGTGTCGAGTGCCTGCATCTGCACATACCTGAAGTCCAGCATCTGGGAGAACCACAAACAAGTGTAACTGGCCAAATGAATCATATATTCTCTTGATAGAGAAATACAACTGTGTATGTGCTTGAGCCTCTGCACTTAAGTAATTGAGGAAAATAAGTCACTTTTAATTTAAAAAAAAACCTCTCAGCTGTGTCCTTAGTAATTAAGATAGCATGGATGCAATAAATCAGTCCATGTGCCAACCCACAGAGGTCAAATATAACCAAGCAGCAAATTATGGTAAATATTTATGAATCCCTTGTATACGGCACATGACCCCACCCACTCTTTTTGGCACAGGATTTTTCTGTTGATTGCACTGGTCCTTCTGGCATTTCATGTCCTCATGCAAGTCATACCAAGTATCCTCCCTGAAATATTGTACTTGAACATGATCAGACTCATTTTAATCATTGTGTGTATTTTAAATGATGACTAACACTCTGAGAGGATGAGAGAAACCAAAATGGTCAGGGAGCTTTTTTTAAAAGAGGAACAAGGAAAATGTAAATTGAGGATTCTATTTAAGCAACAAGAAATTCAATGCACCCTTCTGCAGAGGAAGGATGATCTTGTGGCTGAAGCACAAGGCTGGAGTGTAAGACCCTACTAACCCACAGCATGTCTCCAGGATAGCACAGCAAACCCACAGCAGAGTTCCTGTGTGACCAGAGTTTCTCAGCTCCCCATCTGTGAAACATGGATAATTATGCTTTTCTTACTCCCATCCTTTATCTGTCCTGCCCATCTATACCAAAAAAACTTCATTGAAAGGGACTGTCTTTAATTAGATGTCTGTGTGTGCTAAGCACAAGAAGGTGCCAATTTTAGCTGAGGTCCCTGAGTGCTCCTATCTGGCAAATGAAACAGGCATTTACTGCGAGGTTAATGACCAATTGAGATTACTTGATATTATTATTTCATTTGTACTCCTGTCACACCTAAAAGCACCAGCCACAGACCTGAACCTGTTCTGCGTTTGCATTTAATGCACACAGAACATAATGACAGTGCCTCTCCCAAACAGCTTAAAATTAAATTTTACTCTCCCTTCCCCCACCACCAACTTGCACTGAGTTTGTTCCAGGGAATGTTTTTCAAATACAACCGCCAATGTGACAGCTTCGAGTATCTCCCTGTGCCTCTTCAGGTCAGATATAGATAACACCTGCAAAGTGCAGATGAGATTCCAATCACAAACAGAAGGAAAGTGAGAAATATTTTCTACCAAAAGGTTTAAAGAAACAAAAACGTTTCCTGTGTTTTTAAATGCAGTAATGTCCTGCTGATAATTTTTCTGACAAAAGGAAAAGGAAAATAAAATAAGAAAGACCTAGGAAACAATCTGATGTTCTGTCTTCAGAAAAGCAATGCATTTTGATGTAATTTCTGAGTTTTCACAGAGGATTGTCTTGTGAAAGAGCACTCCTACTTTATTTCCCTGTAGAAAGCTTTGACCCCAAAATATCCATCTACTGCTGTTCTCAGTCCTGCTGGCAAAACAGAAACTTCTACATACAAGTGCAGTGGGTTTGGGGTATGAAATCCACCACCTAAGCACTATATTGACTTCAGTCTTAAAGCCCTTGAAGCTCCTCTTGCATGTCACAGTACCTAGGGAGGCCTCATACAAGATAGTACATGCTGCATTCAAGGATACTTCAGGTGCTGAAGTACTGTAGAGCTTCTGGTAGAGGATGAAAGAGATGGAGATGTGAGATGTCTTGTGTTATGAGCCGTTTCCTTGACCTGTGGTGGCACTGATCCTGGAGAGAGACTTTCTTTCTTCCTTCTAGTAAAAAAACTTTTCAAAGGAGGTTCTTTAGCAACTTCAGATGAAAGGACAGGAGCTGGCATAAATCTCTCTTAAGCATCAGTGCCTGTTTTATACTTTTCACACACCTGGAGAGTCCTGGAATACAAGAGAAACCACCTGTACATCTTTGGTTACCACGGAAGTTCCCAGAGCAAGTCTGGGACTCTTCAAAACCTGGCATTTTACCAATAAGTCACAGGCAGCAGAAATTAAGGACTTTCTCCCTTGCCTTCTGCAGACTGGAAAGAGAACTTGCAGCTTTGTTTGGCTCATGTAGGCTCCTCATCTTGTGAGGAGGTGCACAACGAGAAGTGGCTGAAGAGGAACCTCAACCTGACACTATCCAGCTTTCCATAACTATCAAATAACGGTATTTTCTGAAAAGGAAATCCCATTTTTTAAAACAGTCAGCAACAAAAAAGAGAAAATAATAATGGTGTGATCTTCCATTCTGTCCTGAATTAGTACCTTCCTACTATAAAAACTCCTTTCAGGTAGAACATCTTCCTGAATATCAAAGTGGATAAAAGCTGGGGAAAAGGAAGAGCTGTGAGGAAAGTAAAGAATCTCTTTTAGGAAGGACATCAAAGTGCCTATTATATCACAGGATGTTCTCCTACAGGTGTCACCATTTGTTATTGCTCACCCAATGCTCACCAAAATCCAAATTTGATGAGCTTGGAATATTACACAAGAGCAGGTCTACTCAGACATCCTTCTGGAAATGGCCAGCCCCTTGAACTGGAAGATGTGTGTGATTCAGTTTTCACTGCAGGACGCACTCACACACAGATGTGCTCACCTGCAGAAAAACTTCTAAGCCCCTCAAGAGACCCCTTCTACACTCCTTAAGCAAAACTTCTGTTGAATTCAGTCTGACTAAGAAATTATTTAAAAGTTTTACAGAAAAGGCTCTGAGAGAGAATATTGTAGAACATCCACTATCTTCTTAACACAGATTGCTCAAAGTTGCTCATCTAAAAGATAATATATTTTTGGATATGCAGCAAATTATCTAACAAAGGTGCTGGATGTGCCCTGTGAGGATTCACATCCTCCTCATTGCCTTCCCTGGGAGCATGATATGCTAGTATCTGACACACATTTTAAGAAAGCATGGCAGATTTCATTGGCACACTTAACATGGATGATACTCACACTGGACCATACCATCTTCACAAGATATCTAATTTCCTAGATTGTAATTGCTGTCTCACTCCATGTGAACCAAGTTAGAATGATAAGGAATTGCCAGCCCTATAACCTGGAAATGTCTAAACCGAGTATATCTTCCAAATTCCCTCAGATGCTTGTCTTTAAAGTTTTCAGGGCAAGTTGTGCCCAAGTTCAGGAGTAAAATTTGAGGAGCCAGAAGGAAGAAGCCTCTCTGCCAAATTAATTTTTAAGACCTTTATGAAGACCCTACGAATGCAGACATGGGTGTGACAATCTAGGTGGTGATCAGAGCTGCTAACAAAAAAGCAAAATAGTAAAACTCTAATTCCCGCAGGTACGGAAAATGAAATACAGAAACATGAACCCAAATAATCACCAGTCAAATAAAATCCCAGAAGGCATTATCTACAAAATCTCATCATTTTTAAGCAGTGGTATGATTTGAGAGGCTTGACTCATGACTCCTTAATGCTTTGGGTTAGCAATGCTAGTTGACAATTCTAATGGCTGAAGTGAGCCGTACTTACAGTCAGTGTCTACCTGGCAATTAGCCAGGAATCCTAAAATTAACAGTTCATTAGAAACCTGCCTGTGACATATTATTCACATGGATAAGCCCTTGCTCAGGAGCAACTCCTCTGAACTCAGCACAGGGAACAAGGGTGATGACCAGTATCCAGCATACGGGTTGTGGAGTTGGCTGCTTCCAGTAGAGTGGAGAGCAGCATTTCAGTGGGCAAATGGGTTAGAAATGCAAACCTACTCATGCTACAGCTCTCTCCTCCAAAGCAGAACTTGCTTCAGGATTTCTGAAATGTTTCTCAGTTGTCCCGAGATGTTTTTCTGGAAATCAGCCTCATGTCTCCAGACATGATTGTTGCAAACACTGGCTCCGCTCCGTCAATGCCATATATAATGCACCACTGGCAATTTTGACCCCACGTTGAGGAAGGCTTGTTCTCAGCAGGCTCATCTGATAGAGCAGCAGCAATGTTGGCCACAGCTATATAAACAGAAGAAAGTCCAGAGCTGATTATGTCTTTTCATTGATTGAAGGGACTTCTGTAGGATCCGATAGTTTTTCCAGCACTGCTGATTAGAACCAGGCAAGATTTTTCTTTTGAAGGATGTTGGCTTCTTCAACACAATTCAACTGTCGACAAAATTTTGGAGTTTTCATTGAAAACTCAATTTCAACAAAAATCCCAAACTAAACACTTTGATCGTGGATCAGAAAGTATCTTTGATTAAAAACCAAAACATTATTTCAGAAGTTGAAATTCCCCTTTATATTAGTTCTTGCTTTTGTTTCTTGTTGCGATCCTCTCACAAAAAATATTTGGATAAAACATATATCAAAAATTGCAGGGGAAGGGACTTTTAAATTGTATTTTTACACACGGAAAAGACATCTCTAAAGCAGTCCTATTGCTAATATATGAGGCAAAACAGCTCTAGTAACATTGCTACCATTAGGAGACACTGGTCTCATTCACCTTGGTATCCTGAAGTACATGATTTTTACAGCTATTTAAAGAATTTCAGATGTGGGACAGCAATCTTTGGGATATGTCCTTGAAAATTAGATTAAAATTAAAGAAGGGAAGTACTGAAAAAGTAATACTGAATTAAAATCCATTGGATTTAACTCTGGGGCTCAGTTGAAATATTTTTAGCCCCACAGAATGGCATTTTGATTTAAAGACACTCCAATAGTGAACTGTGGGTGCTATTTAGGAAGAGTAAAGGCATTACAGCCTGGCCCACTGTTATTTAGAAATGGAATTGTAATTGTGTATTGAGTTCTTATCTTACGATGAGGTAATCTACAGCATGCTGATGAACGTTTATGAACTGGGCTGGTAAAGCCCCAGGGAATGACAAAGGGGAGAAAGAATGGGAAGGAGACACATTGGCTATGAAACACTCCTTGCTAGAACAAGAAACAATAGTGTTCTGCAACTGAAAAAGAGAGAGAGAGACTTCCTGGGACAAGATACCTTGCTGAGGTACATTACTAAAAGGAGATAAGCATATTTCCAATGACAGGTTGGGGCATCGAAAATACAGTAATTCTTGCAGTGAGACACAAGGTCTTAGCAAGGTTTATATTTAAAGTTTCTAAAGTCAAAGGACCCTTGCTTCAGATCAGCAAAGTATTTGTTTCTCAGGTAAAAATGCTTCAACTTGTTATAGAAAGTAAGTACTGAGGAACTCTTGAATACCAGAGACCTGCAAAATCTCTTAAAACAGACAACCAAAACAGCACATCACTTTAGATTACTCGTTTTTTCCACGCAGTTGAATCAGTTATTTTCCAGACAGAAGCTTATCAAAGCATCACACCTCAACATTTTAGTTCTTATTTTCTAGCTATTCTTAACTGACTAATGACAATCTCAATATTAAAAAGCAAACATATTTCAGATCTGCTGCTGGAGTCGAGCTCTGCATAGGAGGTGAGTCCAAATTCCAAACTCGCAGAAGAAATAAATGCTCTTCTCACTCAAGCATGTCCAACAGGAACTTGGGATGGAAAGAGCTGCAAAGCCACAGGCAGAACACGCAAGAACTACAGGAAGATGTTAAAAGCAAGGCAAGAAGAGTTTCACATTCAAAGCATTTCTTTTTTAAGAAAACTTTGGCTAGTGACAGTTAGGTTTTTCAGGAAGCATCACAGAGCAGAACTAGAATTGACAGCACCCAGAAAGTACATGTGTTGCTAGTACTGCTGCCCATCCTCTTTCAGAAGGAATTTAGCACACTTACTCCTCCCACCAAATTTGAAAATCTTTAATCCTTAACATAATTTCTATCCAACTTCTGTAACTTCCCATTAACTCAAATAAGCACCAGGGTCATATAAAAATCATTTCCAAAGAGGAATACGGACATGGCATGAATTAATAAAGTACATTAAATGATGATGTGGAAGAGAATGGGCTTTCTGTGCCTTTACCTACAGAGCATCAGGCCATCATATTGGGTTACGGCTCTTCATTGGTCGCATCACATCTGGTGCAAAGCATGCGTTATGCTCTCCAGATAAGAGGAAAGCCCTCAGCTGACCTCTTGCTGCAAATACTGCCCTTAAGCAGAGGTGAGGCTCGCTGAGAACTCACTTGCTGAAGTACCATGAATTTCAATTCTTCGGTGCCTGATACAAGATAGTTTAAAGGGGTCTGAGTTTTTATAATCCAATTATCCTCCATTGGGAATCTAGACCTGAGACCTACTATTTCACCAATGATGGTCTTGTTCAGAAATATGTTCCCTCATTTCCAGCCTTAGTCTTTTATCAGACAGCAGGCTACAAAACCAATATTAGCCTCTGCCAGCTGGTTGAGTAACCCCACAGAAATGTGTACACAAAGTTCTCCCAAATCCCACACTTAACAACAAATAAGTGATTCCCCTGGTGACATTTAAGACTCTTTGTCAATCTGACAGCTCTTTCACAGGCCTAACAAGAAGGAAAATAAAGAGTAACTCAGCAGAACTTGTGCTTCTTGTTCATCCAGGTCACCACTGTGACAGTCACCCAGCCATAGACCAACTCCTGCACACACTAACAGCTCTTCCTACTGCTGAGCTGGACTGCCAGCTAGTGACAAAGGGAGCTACATTGGCACTCCTAGAACTTGCTGAATACCACCATCTACCGGCATCAAATGCGGAGGAAGGAAAGGAAAGGAGTGGGGACAGCAGGGAAGCAAGGAGGGGAAAGTGAAAGTGGCTGAAAAAAAAATGAATAGCACAAGGAAGAGAAAACCAAAGACACATATCATAAAATAAAAGGCCACTTCTATGAATATCAAAGGAGCAAGAGGTAAGAGGAATTTAAAAAAAATTAAATTAAATTAAAAAGGAAGTTGGTGGGAGCTGTTTTCCTGCCAAATTGCCACATGCACCTGGATATGAATGCTGGGCAGGAGCCTGTGGATACAGCACCAGAGCCCGGCTACTGGGAACCAACACAGCTCTACTGCAATAGGTGCAGGCAGGCCAGCCTGTACCAGGTAGGAGTCTCCACAGCCTACAGACCCTTACATCATGCAGGCTGATGTCCTGTGAACCATAGGCCATTACATCTCAAAATCCTTCTTTATTTTAGCCCAAAATCTTGTGTTTGTTTCATGGTACCTGAAGCAAAGAATGTCTGGCCTTAAATTGAAAGCCACCAAGGGAAGTTCAGAGTGTGTTTGAATGGGTGGTTACCTCCTCCTCGCTGCAGTTCCCATCCATGCCAGTATCTCAACAGGAGGCTATTGCCCATTGCCCTCAGGTCTGGCTTCCTGCCTTAGGCTGCTCCTGGACCTGGCAGGGCTGTGGTTAAGCATCTCCCAACATATCACAGCCTCTGGATGTCTCTGTGTTACAGAGCTTCTCCACAACGTTCATCCCACTATTGATCTGAGCTAGATAGGAATTCATCTCCAAGATAGGGAAGGCTCCATATGTCATTACCATACTGCTCAAGTCATCCACCCACTTCAATCTGCAAGGCTGTTATCACACTGATTGCTGTATGTACACCTTCCAGGAGTGACTTTACAGTCATCTACTCACCCAGAGTCATAATTAGAGGCAGGAATGTACTATTGCAAAAGAGATTTAATATTCATTTGAATCCTTAACATTAATTTACTTCAGCTGTGTGCCAGTCCCCTTTCCATATTTGCTTTCAACGAATATTTTAACAAATTAATTTTCTGGCAGGAATATTTGTGGAAACAGTACATTTTAAATCAGTACTGGGGAATGCTCCTGGGAAAGAAATTTAGTGTTCATAATTGTGCATATTCTCAACAGAAACCCAATATTAAGTGTTCTGCTTATCCAATCCCACGCGCTGGGCTGCAGTTCAAGAGGCCTCCACTCAGTCCCTCTCTCTGCCAGACTCCCTGTCTGATCGTGGGCAACTCCAGCAATCTCTCCAGTTCAATCTGCTCCTGGGCCCACACGAGAGCTCAGGGCTTGCAGCACAGCCAAAGCCTGACCCTCCAACGGTGACTGTACAGAGATGCTTCCCGGAGCCAGTAAGAACATGGGTATGGTTGGCCTAGCACAGGGCAAGACTACAAATATGTGCTTTTAATTGGGGCTCTCCAATTGCTTTGGTTTATCTGATTTAATCTGAATTATCTAACTCAGGTTAGTAAATCCCAATTAAGAACACATCTGCATTGTTTTTTGCTATGGAAATATCCATCAACCTTAATCTTTCCCACCACACTCAGGCCATAGAGGCTATAGGAAAGCCTTTGCCTTTTCTTCTCATCCTTAATTACGCCGCAATCTATTCCCTTTCTAGACCACAATCAGACCTGAAAGTCTACTGCTTCCCCTACAAAAGACCAAAGGCTAAATTAAAAAAATAACTATCTCAAATCCCTGCCTTAAGAGTTCCTTTTGTGAGGACAGGGCTCAGCCACACAAATCAGTGATTTCATCAGATCCCTCTGCAAATGCTGGTTTTTTCCTCTATATCACACAGGTTGTAAAATTAAGGAAATCATATTCCACTTGAACTTTTGGCTGCTAGGACTCTTTCCTCTCTCTCTCTTTTACCCCTTTCCTTGTTCAGCCTAGCAGCATATCCTTTCCCTTTTTTATAAATTGGCCTATTCCTTTTTTTCTTCCTGTGTTTCCCTCACTAATTTCTACCTCCTTTTTCAGTCTGCCCCGTGGAATCCTCACAAGAGGAAGAAACAGTAGTGCATTTTCCAACTATTTCTTCGCAGTAACATGTCAGATCTCACCAGAACCTGTGGCTGGCTGCATTCTGACTTTCCTTCTCTTCCACCAAGTCCCAGGCTGGAATACGACCTTCAGTCTGTGCCATCACACCCTCTGTTCATATGTTGGCAATACTCCTCCACCTCTGCAGCAACCAACTTTCTGTCCTTTATTTCTCTGTGCTCATCACTCTCTCTGCTTTTCCCACTTCAGCTGGACTCTTCCTCTCTCCTCCTTATTTCTCTTTCTTTACCCTGGACTGTAAGCCAAATGCTTACTGATAGTCTGATACTTAAAAAAAAAAAAAAAAAAAAAAAAAAAGCACAACAAAAACAAACAAACAAAAAAACACTAAGGAAAAGGAAGAAAAAAATCTAAAAAAAGAAAAATACAACTCCAAAGGTCTGCATAGGATTAAACCTCATTTGCCCTAGATGGTTCGGAGACCATTTCAGAGAAAAAAAAAAAGAATTCAGACACAGCAAAGACAAGAGAGACTTTCCAAGTAAGCAAGTAATGTCAGAAAACATACTGGGCTAATTTCATTCACATCGTACCAATGCAAATTACTGGTGGTAGGGATCAAGGCTGGGATTTTCAAAAGGGCTAAAGCTCATGTTTTTAAAAGCTCTTTACTGACTTACTTACGAGTCAAAGTCCCATTTTCAAGAGGAAGTTAAGAGCAAAAACCCCCTTTTGAAGCCAGTCCTAATTCTACCAGTCACACTGGCATTCCCAGATCCTGACTTTGCCATCATCTCATTTTCACTGGGAAAGTCCCCAGGATCTCTCGGTGGGTAGGCACAGCCTGCGTCTTGGCAGCAGTGAGCAGCTCAGTGCCCACCTCCTGCCTAAATCCCAGGCTGAATCAGAAGCTGGGCAATCGCCCACTGGAGCTGCTTGATTCATAACCAACATACATAAGCTTTATCATATCCTGTGCTTAGTGTTGCCCCCCATGACAGGGCTTAGTGGTACCAGTTAGCTCTCCCTTGAACACCTCATTCAAACTCAATCAGCAGTCAAACCTGGAGCAAGATTTAAATGTGGACTCTCTCACTTTTAGGAGAGAGTGTTCTTCCTGGCTGCAAGGCATACTGAAGGGTCTTGCTGTGCTCTTCCTGCTTAAGATCCTTTGCTTTGTGTGAAATACTGAAAGATTCACTGAGGTTGAGAGAAACCCAGAATGACTCCATAGACTAGAGATCAGTGGAAGCTGGTTTTCAAAGCCCAGCCTTGAGAACTGAAGAACGTTTTTGGAGAGGAAAATGCATCAGATCTCTTCTGGTTTTCTTGTGGTTTGTTTGGTTTGGTTTTTATAGAAGATAAGACACAAGCCTTAATTCTAAGAGAGGATTAATGGCAAGGTGAGACAACAGTCATACACAGAGGTAGTCACCTACCTTGCTTTAGCAATGCAAGGCAGGATAGGGAGTCCTGTCCTTCCCTCTCACCATGTATGTGTTGGTTTGGGCATCCCCAAGATAACTTAAGAACTCTGGCAGCTGTGTATACTCTTCTGTAACTTCTTACATCTCCCTCACCAGAAGTCAGCAGTGCTTGCTATCTCCTAAGTCATTTAGGGTACAAATTTCAGAGATATCTTAGAGCCAGATGTTATTTACATCTCTAAACTGCACTTACATAAAATATTTCTGTGAATAGGAATGGTGAATAGTGAGTTAGGAACACAGTCTCTAAATTTTCAATTGAATTTGTCCCTCTGAGTCCTAAAGATGCTTTTTGAAAAAACTAGTCTTGAAAGTAAAGTTAGTAATAAGCACCAAAAGACTGATTTTGAAACAGTTCACCATCCACACTGGAGAACACATTCTCTCATGCACCCAGTTCCCTGGCTGATACACCAGTGAACTGCCCAGATTTTCAAATAAGCCAAGCACACCCAGTGATTCTTCGCCACCCTGGATTCTCTTTGGGAAGGGCAGAATTCATCACTGCCCTTCTGAAGTGAGCTTGGTGTTGAGTTCTTTTTGAAAACCATTTACTGCTTCTCTGAACAGCTCCAATCTTTTAATATTTGCTGGCAGAAACTGTACCTTTGTCTCCAAGGGAGCCTCATCTTCCTTCTCAGATAACCTTTCTGACTCCAGTAGTAGCAAAGGTAGATCAACCAGTTATTTTGAAAATCCCACCCTGTACACTATGTCACAGCAACTCAACATCCATTAAATTCTGGATCTTGAATCTTTTCAAAAAGCTGGCAGTTAATGATCTATAGGCAAAGACTGTTTGACAAGCATGGCTGAAATGTAAAGCCATATGTGAAAATCACCATCTTTTCACATACAACTTGCGAAGAGAAAGAGGAAAATATGAATCAAATTAGCTATCATTACAAATAGTGGTCTGGAAATGAATAACAGATGTTTTGATGGAGAATGGGTTTTTTGTAACACAATTCTTCTGAAAAGTGCCCATTCTGCATGAAAAGGATCCTTTTTTCCCCTTAAGAAACTGATTGTTCAAAATATTAAAGTATACCAACCATGCACAAAGACATTTCTACATGCCTTTGCAATGTTCCATGGGAGCTGGATTTTGTTCTATGGTGGTCATCTAAGCCAAACTCCTTAAATTAATTACACTTCAAATATCATATAACTATCAACTTTAAGGGAGAAGACCACAGAGGATCAGTCCAAATAGAAGTCAAGTTTAAAGAAGCTTAAAGAAAGAAGTTTAAAGCCAGGTACTACAGTAGCTTTTCCAAAGAGAAATATTCTGGTCTCTCACCTTACATTTTCTTGTTATTATTTTTTTTTCTTCATTGTAGTTACAGTTCTTTTCCTTACTCAGTGTTTATGTGATACATGAGTCAGTAACAGTCATGTGACAAGCAGAAAAGTAATTTGATAAAAGTCCACTGTAATACACACATTTGGCCAGCAGCACTTGGACCCATGTCCATCTCTGTGGCATAATCCTCTTACCTCTGCACAATTCAAACAGGAGCTAACAGTAGGTGAAGTTTCCAGCACGTACCCACACATCCACAAATACAAATCTCTAGCCAGACAAGTGCTTTCTTCCTCCTCCTAAAAGACAGAGGTTTTTTACTTTTGTGCCCCATTCCTCCCACACCTGCCTCCTTCACAAATCCACAGCTACTATCTGAGGAGAATCACAATAAACTGAGATTCAGGACCACTATGTTCTGCACCTACAACCACTAAAAAGTCTACTAGTTTGTTTCTTGTCTAAGCAGCAAAGATGTGGTTTGGAGGAATTACTCTTATTAGACCAACTGGTATCATTTCAAAAAGCAGATGAGCTCTCACAACAGCTCACAGGCCTTTCTTCCAGGTCTAAAACATAAGCAGCAGAATTCAAAACTAAATGTAAATGGAAAATAAATTGCCTGGAGTTTAATTTAACATGTACCAGTGAGACCATCTATTTAAGAAACAGTAAATGGTATATGAGGGGGATGCTGGAAGCATAAAATTAGGAGTAGAAAGGTGATAATCTTTGCAGGACTGGGAAGAAGAAAAATTATAGCCAGTGGAATATGAAGGTGCTGTAGGTGGAGTCGGAAAGACAAGGGTACCTTAAAACCTTTGATGTTGAGCACTTACAAATTTTAATTCCCAGGCATGACAATGGAAAGTGTGTGTGTTTTCCAGTACAAAAACACTTTGATGACTGAGCTGGGAAAATGCCACAAGATAAATTATCAGACTGGAACAGTAAATTTGCATTTCTCATTTTTGGGGGACACATGGAAGGGCTCTAAACTCCAGGCACCAGTAAAGTCAATAGCAAAGCACAGGCTTGTCCAGATTCCATTGCTGACCTGTGGAAGAAGATATCTGCCCTCCTCTGACATGCTGTGTGGCTACAGCATGAAAAATCCTCGTGGTTCCTGATCCCTCCAAATGAGGAACGCTACCTGTATAATCCCCTCCAAACAGAGAACCAGAACAGTGCATAACATGGCATGATTCCTTCCAAAAACTATCTAAACCAGGTAAAATGGAAAAGTGGTCAAGTCCAGAATACAGCTAGGCTTAATATGTTGTAATAGAGAAACAAAGAAAGCACTGTTTTGCACTGTATTGTTCAGGCTTGCCTTTAGGCACATGTGGAAAAATGTTTACTAAATAACCCAAACACTTAGAAGCGAGATGCATTTTATTTCAAACTGAATTTTCTGCAAGCATACACATGCCAACAGGAAAGCAAAGGTCGTGAAATTATTCTGGTTACCAAGTTGTCAGCACTGTTCTGCAGATACAAACCTCTCCATTTCACCAAGAGGGAACCATATAAAAATCCAAACCAAACAGATTCCTCTCCCTAAAACAAAAACAGACACACACACAAAAAAAAAAGTGTAACCTGCTTGTGAGCAGGA
>NW_010326845.1:25176-27068 GCF_000700745.2 Antrostomus carolinensis | reverse complement strand
CAGGAATGGCACGGAGGAGACTCCTGACTTCAACTGTGTGTGCTGTAACCATGCATAAGGGGATTGCCTCTTTAATACACAACTAGGGCCCATGATCTGAGTTCAAACCTCACTCTGACAGGTGAGTAAAGACATTTGAAAAGTGCCTGACCAGAAAAACTAGATGAAAAATACCTCTGCCCTACATAAATTTTCTTTATATACTTCAAACACCACACTTCAGCACACTCAGCCATTAAGTCAGGCCCAAAAACAAATAAAAAATAAAACAAAAATTCCCTCCCATCTCCTCCCCAGTCCTCGACAAATCAATTGTGGTGTTTATAGATTAACTGAATTTTCTTCGGGAAAAAAAAAATACACAAAACAATACATCCAAACTGACTCATGACTGCATGACTTATTTTCACTTCAAATAAATGTCTCATTCTTTTGGAATAACACCTCTCAAAAAAATGTCTGATCTACTTTGCATAGGACTCTACATCTTGCCAATCAGACTGAAATACCTGCATCTCTAAATCACTTTATAAAATAGAAGTAAGGTACTTTTTTAAACATTGTTCTTGCATACCAGATTCCCCCAACAATAATGACATGGCTGGAGTTTGAAACTAATGCCAGGTAAACCTCAGGCAGGGCTGAAAACATCTATAAGGTACAACATGTACATGCCAACTGCACTTTTTCCAACCAAACTCTACGGCCATTTGAAGTTTTCTACTGCCTTAGTCATCTGCTACCTGTACTTTCCCATTTTTCTACCAGCCACAGCTAAATCCCAAAGACTTCATTAAAAAAAGGTAGTACTTACAGCACACTCAACCTTTAAGCCATATGTTGCTTAACAACTTGCTACCATTTTAAGTAGAACGATCAAACACATTAATTCCCAAGATCTTATAAAACACGAGCATGCTGAAGTGACGTATTTCAAAAATCTTCTGTTGTGTGGAATAATCACCTTCTGAGAAGGAAGCGGTGATCCAAATCCCTGCTCGTAATAAGCAGGAATGTTGCCTGAGTATTATCAGTGATCCTGCAGTTACCATCCTGAGATGTCTATAATTAACTACTGCCAAAAACAACACCACACTTACCCATTCATAGAATATTCCCAACAACTGCAAGTTTGTTCCTGACTTCAATATCCCTTTTAGTCTGAAAAGAAATTACCACACTGATTTATTCAAAAGATGTGCTTCCTGTGGGTAATCAAAGTCTTTATAAGCATCTGCAGCTTCAATTGCCTAATTTCTACTGCTGTTAGCACTGGAGAACACACATGTCTATAAAGGAGCCAGCTGGATTCTTCTGGTTATTTCTGCATCCTCATCAAGAATCATTCCCATCAGTTACAGCTAAACTGATCTATACTGGGGGAGGCCCTAGGGGTACCAGGCAAGACCAGAGCACTGCACAAGCATGTAGTGAAAGACAGTCCCTGCCCTGAAGAGCTCACAGTCTACACACACAAAGAACGGCAGATGCAGTGAGACACAGCGACTCACGGAACACCTGGCAGCAGCAGGCAGAGCACGAGGATTTTCTTGTCAGGGAGTTTTGTGAGCTTTGTCAGCTTTAAAGAGCCTCTTCCCCAGGCAGGTTGGAAGCCACTGCCCAAGATCCTAAGTGTCCTGGTTTTGCTAGGAGAGAGTTAATTTTCTTCTCAGTAGTTAGAAGAGCTGTGTTTTAGTGTCAGTGTGAGACTTGTTATGACAAGAACATTGATAAAGTACCAATGTTATGAGTTGCTGCTGGAGCTCAAGGCCACCGTGTTTGGCTGGGTCACAGCTGCATTAGGACTGGGAGGGAGAAGTGCAGTGAATAGCAAACCCCAAACTGGCATTGGGATGTGCCCATGAGATATTCCAGATCATGTCACGTCATGT
>NW_010326845.1:0-24966 GCF_000700745.2 Antrostomus carolinensis | reverse complement strand
GGTGTAAGTTTTCTCTCTATTATTAAACTGGGTAAGTTTTCTCTCTATTACCTCTTACCTACTTATCTCACCCTTAAGCCTCCTTATTCTTGCCCCCCAATCTTCTCCCCTATTGCCTGGGGGTGGGGGGGCAGTGGATGAACAGCTGTGTTGGCTGCTGGCAAAGGGCTTGCCCAGTGAAACTGTCACACTAGGATTTCTCCTTTTGTGGAAATCATTGCAAACCATGACAGCATTTGGAGAATGTTGTAGGAGAAAACCCAAATTAAGATGAGTTGCTACTGGCAGAGCAAGGACATCCAGCCAATAAGCAGCTCCTGTGGGACTCCCTTTTCTAGTTGGGACTAGACAACCTGATGTTTCAGCCCTTTAGAAGATGCAAAGCAGAAGGACTGCTTTTGCATATGTGATTTGCAAAGCTAGGACACTCTTGCATAACAAAGCTGTCCTTGTTCATGTGGACTAGATTCAAAGAAAAATGTCAAAAAGAGCCACTCCATTTCTTTAGTGGCTTTGAATTAGAAGAACAATTTAGAAAGATCATTTGCTTTTCACCAGTCACAAGACTACTTAATGTCTTTTAATGCCACTTCCTTTAATTCTTCTTTAAAGGGTGCTACCTTTTCTGAGTTAACAGGAGCTGTGCATTCAGCTGCTTTTCTGTATGTGAAACTCACTCGAAATCAATGGGATGACATTTGCATGGGAGCTCCTGGGAGGCAGTATTTGCCATTCTCATTTTCTGCCTCTTGATATGAAGAAAAATTGATTTATCCGCAAACTAGAGAAAACAGCATTTTGCCTATATTTATAGAGAACAATTCAAATACTGAGGAAAAGAGAGGTGTTTTTCACAGTCTAGAGGCAGAACTAATGTCCTATGGATACAGAGGCATCTGAGGGGCCACTGTCAGCTGCTCAGTGTTTAATATGGGACCCTGTCTGGTAGGTGTGGATGGTTTTTAGTGCTCAAGCTTGCAAAGACATCATCTACCTGCCAACCTCGAACAGTAAAAATTCCTCTGTTTTTCATTTCAATATCTATGGAAGAGTTTTCCCACCTATTGACTTTCTGAAATTAGGTGGATTTATTTCTCAAATATGAGATAGCTTTGTATTTCCAGAAGCACATACTTGAGCCTATGGTGAGGATGAGAGCTCAGGACATATCACTACCTCTGGTGAGCAGGACTTGAGTTAGTTAAGCCTGGGTGTGAGCAGCCACACTACAAAGCAAGTGTATCCTAACGATCCTACATATCCCAACAGTTGCTGAACCTTCAGGAAGCATATCTCATGGCTCTTTACAGCATCCCACAACTGTCACCCAGGGAGTCCTGGGGGAATTGGTGTCCCCTTTCAGATGTAGGTTAGGAGCTGTAAAAAGGCGCTGAAGGACCAACCAGGTTGGAATGACTTAGCTTCCACCCTAAGTGTGACTACTCCAAATAAAATCAAAGCCCATATTCCAACTCTCACTCTTGGGAAGGTCTGTCCCTGTTGATAGAAGTGCTAAGCTCACTGCAGGGTTTTGCATGGGACAGACAGAAGATAAAGTACAACAACCTACTAAAAGCCCAACCCCTCTGTGCAGTGAAGGCACAGCCTGTAGATCAAAGATGCCATGATAAAAGAGAGTCTGAATGTTTCAGAGCTTGCAAAGTGGTGCTTGATATTTTTTTTAGAAAGTTAAATCTGACAAGAGCATACCAGCTTTCCAACAGCAAGATCACTGAGAATGCAGCTGCAAATGGCTGTCCTATGAGCAATCAACTGTGGATCTCCACAAAAAGGAACCTCCAACAAGCTTCTCAGATCTCTGTACAACTTCTAATCAACTATAAAGAACAACAAAATTATAGAAGCAGGAAATCATGCTTCCTACTCTTTCATTAATATCCTTTGAAACTCCTCCACTAAAGCAAAGATTTAAACAGTTTCCCAGTTATAAAATAACCTCTGCTTGTTTTCATCAGCATGCCAGTTCCAGCCTCTTGGAAAACACTGCTCTCACCTCAAGCAAATACACACACACACATACAGTTACTGATATTCATTAGCTCATTACCTAGATTCATTAGTTTTTCTTTGCTACAAGAAGCCCTTCTAGTGCTGCCCAGATGAGTAGAAAAGGAAGGGCACATCAGGAGACCTGAGTCAATGAGTGAAACAAGACTCAGGAGATACAAAAGTGGGTTTTGATTCTGTCTCAAGGTACCTGTGTAATCCTGATCAGGTCATGGACAATTTTTGCTCTGCCTTAGTTCTCCAGCTACAAAATGGAGTGGTAATTCTCTGCCTCAGAGGAATCCCACAGTGCTGAAATCGTGAAAGTTCAGCTATTGTGGGGCTGCAGCACTCATAAATATTTAAAGAGAATGAAATCAGGAGGGAAGAAAAGACAGAGGGTTTTAGTCCACTTCAGATTTACTTTTTTCACTATGAGTACAAGTGTGGAATTGGTAAAACCAAGTAATCTGATCTCACTGCAATGATGCCACAACAGGCAACGCTAATCGTAACATAAAGGCAGCTGCATGTAGAAATGCATTTCTTTCTGGCACTGTCTGTTCCGTTGGTTGTCACACAATCCCAAGAGCTGAGTGAATCAAGATATAGAAAAAAAAAATCCCATCAACACAACACCACTCAGTTTGCCTGCTGCTTCCATAAACTCTTCAGCTAAGCCTCAGATTTTCTAACTCTTCAACGTGTGGACACAACATGTTTGCAGATACTTCCTCTTTGCTCACACCAGAGTTGGAACTTGACACTTAGTAGCAGAAGTAACAGGGGGCCAGAAATACCTGAAATGTATCTGGATACTCACAGGTATCAGTTACAGCCCTTAGCCATGGTGTGCCCAGGAGGCATTTCCATTCAGGAAAGGGTAGGAGTGAGGGACACTAATTGTCACCAGCAGTTCAAGCCAAGGCGAGTATTGATCTTACTGACCAAGCATTATTCCCAGCTGTGGCAGCGGATTTCTCTTTGGTGATGGCATCCTGATGAAAGATAATAAATCTGCAATTACCTTTCACTGAAGTGTGATCTGGAAGGACACCCACAGACATGTATCCCAGACTGTCTTTTTCACACTGACTTCCTGGGAGATTACACAATATCATATCAAAGAGCAAAGACTCATCTTTTCTCTTGCAGAGAAAGAAAAAAGTTTAATACATATAAACATACACAGGGTAACAGTGAAGACTAGTGAACAGTTTGGTCAAAAAATCAAGTGACCAAGACAAAAATCTAGATGACAGAAAGACAGACTTTTACTTACTGGGACTAGGACTCTTAGTGCCTTGGAAGACAGCAGTGTTCGGTAATTTGATATACAAGACTTCCAATAGTTAAGCTGAGATCTGGTAGCAATACTGCACATGTGTTTTTAAGGATGCTAAAACATTCCACAACTTAAGGAGTCATCTGCTGAATTTCCTTCTTCACCACAGAAACGCAAACCAACTTGATACAAGGTCAAGTTGATGCAACTGCTGGCACTCCAGCTTCTGCAGACTGACGGGCTCTTCTGAGTAAAAATCTCTTTAGGGAGAGCTCATAGAACTTTAGCAAGAACAAATTCATTAACCTGATGCACAGTCACACAAAGTGCCTGGCTGCACACATCAAACGCAGCCTTTGTGGCAGTTCAGTACGGCAATTTCTACGCCACTTCAGCGGCAGGCGCTCGATGCTGAATACTCACATAGGTCTGCTCAGTAGTTATTAAGCACGTGTCTTGCAGAAAGCAGAAAGCTGACAACCATAATGGATATTTTTGGGAGAGACGTGCCATGACCACTTTTTCACCCAATGCCATATGCACAGAGCTTTTCTTTTTGGCAGAACAACCCTCGGCATTTCAAGCCCATAGAGTCACAGTGTCTATTGTCTGCCAGACGGACTGTGAAATGTGTATTGTTCATAATGGGATTATGCAAGTTGTCTATTGTTTGAAAAATTATCTGAGCACTATCCTCTGCACCCTTTTAATGGATTTCCCTTTTATACAAATTAGGAAAGCCAATTTTTCCTTTTAAATATTTGTTGTAGATATCTGCTTTCAGCTTTACAAATGACATCGTATTTAGGCACATACTTCAGTATTAGTAAGGGAAAACAAGGGGGTTTTTTGCGTAAATGGAAGCACAAAGAATGCAATATTGTATGGAGCTATACTTATTAACTCTGATCACATACCTGTGTTTCTCAGTGTCCCAGAAATAATGAATATTATATGATGATGCAGTTGCTATGAGTTACAGCTGTTAGCCCCAGAGCAAGAAACAACTATCTTTTTGGAGAACACCTAACTGGGTATATGTTTGCAGTTCCCGAAGCCAATAAAACTGTGCTTAAATGATTATCTGAACTGCAAATTGTGCAGCTCACCTAATCCTCACATTGTGATTTCTTTTATTTATTTATTGAAACTCACAAGAATTTGATGGGTTTTAAATACAGACAGCCTTCCAAATTAGGTGATTCCTCATTGCTCGACGGGCAATGCTGTATCGGATTCCTCCAATTAGCCATTCCACCAGTCACCAAGAAACCACGACTGCATGAATTAAACTACATACCATAAAAAGCAAGACTCAGCATGACTACTGCTGTTCCTTGAGTTATATCCACTGATGTCACCCATCTGTCAAAGGTCTGCCCATTTCACACTCAGCCCTTGCTCATCCTCCTCACTGAATCCTGACAGGAAGAGCCTTTGAAATCCACTCACACTTCATTCAGCAGTGAACAGAGACCATGCACTGAGATATGTCTTCAGTGGCATAAATGCCAAGCAGGGCAGATCTGTGTCTTACACTGCACTCCCAGATTTCTTGTGGGATCAATGGTTTATGTGATTAAGCTCTGGGGCTGGTTTTAACTTATGAAATTTAGTGTTGCTTACGAATAAGTGCTTTGGAGGACTTAGAAAGCTCACCAAATAAAAGATTAAAAGTCCTGTTGATTCCCATGGGGTTTGTATCAAGTCTTCAGGAACCATTTATCTTCTTACACTACCAGCACTGCAGAACTTAGCTAGTGCTCTTGCTACAAGGTTCCCACATTCAAGCTCTGTCCCCTGCAAGACACTATCGTCAGGAACACCTGAAACATACCCTTTCAGTGCGGAAAGGCCATCAAGATCTGACCTTCAAGGCACGCCAGAAGTCAAGGATATTGGTTGCAACTTTCACCTGTAGAGCCTGCTGTATTACTCTTTTTTATTATCTGTAGCTTGAAATAAGCTTATTAACACTCATGTAGCATCAATCTGAAGGTCAAAGGGTAGGAATGCCACTGTCATGCATATAACTAATGTGAGATTCCTAAATAAGCATGAATGAGTTTTGAAATGGTCCAAACCAGACATTTCTATCACTAACTCAGAATCAAACCCACGATATAAACTCTTCCCCTTCCCCTCACTCTGCCATAAAGAATCACAACTCGAATTTACCCACAGGTGGCAGTACTTCAGTGGCAAACACAATCACGCCATAACCACACTGGGAGCCTGCAGAGCAAAATCAGTTGCAAAAGAACATATGTACTTATATTGGTGTTAATAACATGGTTCCTTAGTCAAAGTAGCTGTAAAATGAGTGAAAAAAAAAAAAGAGAGTGAGTTTCTCTGGGATAAAGACATTACAAGGGAGAATGGGAATTAATAGTGGCTTGTAGCCACTTTGAGTGAGGTAAAATGTGGAATATTACCTGATTTAAAATAATGAAATTGAAGAGAATTAACTGATATACATTTTTCAGTTCCTCTGCAACCCAGAGGAACTAAAGGATTTGATAAGCTACAGAAACTCACTTACAAAAACCACAGCATTAATTCTTGTGATAAGCAAGCAGCTATTTTTCTTGAAAGAGTTCATTGTTCAAAAGTAACTTAAGGACAAATTCCAATTCAGGAAAATACATTTCATATCAAAATTTGATACAACATCCAAGAGTGACAGGAAATTCAAGACAGCAGGATTATTAATTTTTTTTTTACATCCAGTTCTTGAGGTCTATTTTTAATGTTGATTCATAAAAATGTTGCTGTAGTCAAACATTTTTGAAACTGTGATTTGCTAGTGGTTTGGCTCTTTTAGGGAGGGGAAGAACTTGAAAACATTCTGGGCTTGGCCAGAAGGTACTGGACTTGTTCTTGCATTTGATCTCTTCTGTACAGCACAGACTCAAATATTGGTACAGCAGAAGTTCCCTGAAAACACACTTGTGCAAGGCTCTGCCATGTTAGATGATGCATAACAGTGTCAAGTACTTTGCGTTGGCAATAATCTGAACATCTCCATCTTTTTTCCTCTCCTGCATTCCCCAAATAGTGCTCAAGACTTTTTAAACATTGACTTTGTGTCTTTTTATTTCCTTCTGAGTAAGCTTTAAAAAGTCTTGTGTTTTCCAGGTTTCCTCTACAATTGTTTAAAATCGGAAATTTAAATTCTCCTATGTTAAGAAAGACCATGACAACTGACGTGAAAGAAGAAACATATGGCAGATGCATCCCTGTTTTATTCTACAATAATCTGCATGCTGAAGAATTGCTTGGGTCCTAGTCGGTTGGAGGCAGATGACTGAGGGAACCTGCAACATAGAGAATCACAGTCCCTGGTTGCAGAGCAGGACTGGCACTGCCAGAAGAAGAAAGCTCACCGTGCTCAGTCCAGTGCAGAAAACACCTCCCTTATACAGGATGTCAACACCCTAAGAAATGACTGACACCAGCTCAGGTTCTTCCCGTTGCACTGCAATTTGGCAGGACCCTCCTGGAGCTACATAATCAAGCCCTTATTTTCCTGCTAGCTTCATGATGACTATGTTTCTCCCAGACCACTCCTTCACTCTCTCATTTTGCCTCTCCATTTTCTACCATTCCTTTAGTAAAGGTTAAGCCAATTTAGAGCTTTCAATAGGCAGCATTCAGTCATCCAGGAGCCTGATCATGTCTGCTTGTCCTCAGAATGGGCACAGAAAAGGCAACAGCAACAGAAGCTCTTCCATGCACTGTCCCACCCAGGATGCAGAGTACCTTGAGCTGCAGGTTTTCTCCCATAAGGACATGAGGATACTTCATGATCTTGTAGCATCATTAGGTTGCTCAGTGAGAGCTACAGTGTCAAACAAGGGTGGGTCCATCAAATGCTGCCATTTGGGATGAGATCATCTGGCCAATGAAACAGCCCAGAGACCATTTGCTTTTACCTAGACTTCAAAGGCCATATCACTTCCAGCCAATAACCAAAGTCTACTTGATTCGTGGAAATGACCTACAGCTAAGGTACTTAACACGTTTCACTATTGAACCTCTGACCCATCCATTGTCCAGTCCCTACTTTTCCCCTCAACTGCCTGACTGGACACCCCAAATAAGTTAAGGCACATTGTCTGAGAGTCATATAGTGTTGACTTTCCACTGCTCTAAAAGGCAAATCCTGCACTTGTATAAGTATTTCTAAGCTCCAACTCAATAAACAAGCCCTTCATGAGAGTATAAAAATAACCGAGCCATGCTCCAAGACCTTTCAACATTGCTGGAGAGGTGCAAAGGGTGTGCGGTGTAAATAAGAATCAGGTTCACAATTTCCATGGCATGCTCTTGTTTTCAATTACACTTAGACCTGTTTCAGATTTAAAATGAAGCTTGAACTGATGCCAGATTTTAATTTTTTTTCCTTAAATCCAAACACATTCCAGATTAGCTGTGAAGAACAGTTACTCTTTTCCATTCTCAGCCTACCATTTCTAAAAGGACACCGAAGAGATCATCAGATTTAGGACCTGGTCTAGTGGAGAGGACTTGATCTCTTGCAATGAGCACAGGTGTTTCTATATTGAAGTTTTAATCAACCAAAGTCCCATATGACCATTTTATTATGTCGGTATGGCAAGTAGTCAGCTGTGGGGTTTCTTCAGGAGCTCATGAAGTCACTCTGTCTATTTAAAGCAAAAATAATGACTCTCCAGCAAATAGTAAGAGTTGGCACCTGTGATGTTGAGATGATGTAATTGTACACAGTGTGATGTGAGATTTTTCTTGGTTCCTAGAAGCCAATACTGCACAGGTAATCATAATAACAACAGTATTTGCTTAAAATTTTTGGACAAGAAAGGAGACCAAGTTTCTTGTAAAAACGAACAGTGATCATAGAGAATGAAAGGTCAGAAATTGGCTGTCAGAATTGGAAGCAGTTAGGGCCAGGCTCTGGCACTGAAAATGCAAGGTAGCAAGCAGTGCAAAGAGCTGACTATTTCCCCTGCACTAACACACGTATCTTTATATTCTGAGCACCCCTGGGCTACCTCCCTCTCCACACCTCCTCTGTTAACAGCTGGTTATCTTCTTAGTTTTGCCATAGGAAAAATGATGATATGGAATTATTTACTATTAGTAGGCTCCCTTAAATATATGGCACTGTATACCTTGGCAAAATGGGATGGACACTTAGCATTGAATCAGTGACTCAAGGAACCAGCTTTCTTGGTTTTATTGGTGTTGGTGAATTTACTGAAAAATAACTACTAAAAAAAGAGCCATGTTTCTTTTTTTCTACAGCTAAAGAGAATGGACTGGGAGGACTAGGCAGGTTGGACAATGGGATAATAAAAATATCTGATCACTTTAGCTCTGGGAGGCTTCAGGAGTTTTGCATCTGGTAGCACCCCCATCCTTCTAACGTTGGAAACATAAGGCAGCAGCCATTTAACTGAAACAGGTAATGCCTGTAAAAAAATGCTGGGCCACACTAGTCTGGCCAAACTACTTCTGCAACGTGGCCCATTCCATTCTAGCTCCTAACTACTGCTGCTATTTATAAGCAGGAGTAGCAGGCACTCTGCAGCTCTGCTCTAAGTTTCCTAGTCTGCTCTGCTGGTAGAGTTGGATTTTGGACTAGTTTGGACTCGGCAACCTGGCAAACACACAAACAAAACCAACACCAACCAAAAAAAAAAGAGTAATCAGAGGTTACTTTACTAACCCTTAATAAAGCAACCAGGGAATTAGTGTATTTTCTGCAATGATGGCCACTCTGAGTGGCAAATAAAACTTCTTATACTGTGTCACTGTCTCTCACTGGCTTTTGTTTTAACAGTTTGTGAGGGCAAAACATCATGTAGGTATTTATAATTTTGGTCACTCTAAACTCCTCCTAGATTCACAGGCACTGAAAGTTGGGCCTTATGTCAACCAAGAGATAAAAACCCCCCATTTGAAACAAGGCCGAGGTGTGACCTACCAGTAGGATTTAACATCACAAGGAACAAATAAAACACTATAGAAGGGTTGGGGGAAAAGCTGACAAACTTTTTTTCCTGCAGATTAAGAAGAATTGGATTCACTAGAAAGTTTTTGTTTTGTTTAAAATCTTAAAGATTATCTGAAAATGATGGTAAGAATGTTCTTGTTTCAAATTTGCTTCAAGTTGTTTTAGATTTTGTGTGACCTTTTTCCTCAACGTTAAAGTTAGCTGAATGACTGCTAAAGGTAGCTCTAATGACTGCAGAAGTCTTGAAATGCAGATAATGTAACTAAGAGGAAAAGTAAACTTAAAATCTTTTGCATTTGGTTTATTTTTATTGACATGGATGGTTATCACTTCTGCTAAAAAAGGTCTGTTAAAGATTCAGGGTTTTTTCCTTTCTGTTATTTTATCAAGAGTTCTTGATATATATGTGTAAATATATATTTAGAAAAAAAAAATACATATATATAAAAGTATAACCCCTGCACGTGTTTCAAAACTGGAGGATATAAGGATTAAATATTTGTAATGTAAAAAAAAATTAAAAAACACACTTGAAAGTAATCTTTCTAGCTATCTTTAAACATCACTCAGAAGCAAAGATGACACAACTAATTTTTTGCAGGAAGAGCTTTAAAAAAAACCCAAACCAAACAACAGTTGGCTGTTGAACTATCTCTCAGTTTTGATGGCACTATTCTGGCCAAAATTTCAACTCTTTCTGTTTGAAAGCATCGGTTGGAGAGAAGTTCTCTTTTAGTTGCTTCGTGTCCCCGTTCTCCTTCTCCAGGCCAGGCTGTGCTGTGTTTCCCAGGATGCGTCAGGACCCTGGTGCCCATAGCTGTCTCTACCTTCTTTCCAAGGGCAGGAGATTCTGCTGAGGTAGAGCTGGAGAAGGTAGAGCTGTCTCTACCTTCTCTCCAACACAGCAGGAGATTCTGGTTTAGATAGGAGAAGACATTCAAACTATTCAGAGGGCAAAGCAATAACCTTCCATAATCCAAATTATTTTAGTCTAATTATTCTAACCAACTTTACCATTAACACAAGTGCTTCTTCCGAAAATTGAGCAAAGCCAATGGATGTAATAGGTGAATCAGCTACTAAGATACAATAAAATTTAAGAGTGAAAGATGAGCTTTTCTGGGTTGAGAATCATAGAAAGATTTGGGTTGGAAGGGACCTTAAAGATCATCTAGTTCCAAACCCCCTGCCATGAGCAGGGACACCTTCTAGATCTGGTTGCTCAAAGCCTCACTTTGACTCAAGTTGACTCACTTGACTCTAGCATTTGGCATTCCCACTCAAATCTGTCATGTAAATGTGGCATGGCAGCACCTTTCCCTTCAGAAGGGTAAAATTCAAAGTTCACATTACCTGTGCTCTAAAGATTATTAAACAAAGAGTGCTGGGAAAATCCAGTAAATGTTGATACTTCATATTAGTGCTCAGGACACCGACGCTACATTGCTGCGCCACATAAATAGAAGTAAAAGTTATGTGGGTTATTGACCTCTGTATGTTTTCCCACTGAATTATAATTACAGATTCTCTTTTACTGTCACTGCTAAGTAATTCTGTGATGAATCTGATTCACTGTGCAAACACAGCACTTACCAGACCTCAAAGTGGTTTGTGTCTTAATAGTGCCAGCCTGGGGCACATGCTGGCTCACAGGAACCAGGGGCATGGGTCTGAGACAGAACTCCCTGCAAGGTCCACCTCTGGGGAAAAAGCTGCATCAAATGTGTCTTCACATCGTAGACACCTACAGGCATCTGCAGAAATCTTTCATTTACTGGTTCCCACAGAGGTTTTGTGAATGAGACTGCCCTGATACCTCAGGACTAGCAAAATAGTGAGTACCAGCCACTAAAGCACCATCTAAAGGGAAGTACCATTTCACATCTATTTCTTCTATCCAAAAGCACTAATATCTATTTTCAGGAGAAGACTCCTGCCTCTATATGTCCACGGAGGGAGGCATTTTGCAGAGGGCCAGGCTTGTGCACTTCCCACTGCCCAGCTCCAAGTGCACAGCATGCTGGCACATTCCTCTCCTGGGGCACACACGGGGAGCCCACGCTCCTAACCTGAGGCTGAGGATGCTCGAGTCCTTTTCCAGACTCAAGTTGCTCAACAAAAGTTTCCCATTACTTCACACGCTAAATCAAGCGAATGAATATGCCTCACAATTACTTTTCTCCAGTTTCCTTCTCCACCATGGAGTCTCCTGAGGTGGCACAGGCCACTGTCATTCCACTGAGGTCAATGGAATGATGCCCATTTATATCAGCTGATGATTTAAACCTCTAGACTTTCTCTCTAGCACACATTTCTTTTCCACCAAGCCTGAATATAAAGCAGAGACTAGAACATATGGAGGTGAAGGCACCCACAGCTGGTTTAAACTCACACTTCCACCCTTGCATCTGTAGCACAACAGTAGGAGTTTTGCAGAAACTGCTTCAATGTAGTCATGTCTCCAAAAGGAAGAAGGAAAACCCAGCACATACATGAATAGTAAATAGATACCAGCAAGCAGCAACAGCACAGCTGGCATTAAGGCAACATTCTGCCAACCCCCCAACTTTTCCAACTTTACTTTTTTTGCACAAGTAAGTGCTCAAACAGCTACAAGGAAGATTCATGCAGAAGTGGGGAAGAGAATGTCTGAGGGAACCTTCCTTGTAAAGAGAAGCTACACTTAGAAGAACTCATGTTGGATGAGGTAACTGGGTGATGCTGTGGCATGTTTGGGGAGGAATTCCAGCTTGACTTCTGCAATGATTGTCTTATGCCCTAAAGCATGAGATTTTATTACCCTTATCTTGGTAAACATGACATTTACTTATTGGCCACAACCTTACTGCAGAGAGGGAGGACTGGTTTGCTACGATTCCCAACTGGGTGGCTGCTAAGCCAACTGTCCCAAAAGTTAGAGGGAAAAGAGAGAATGTTGATGAGGTCATGCTTCAGCCCATCTACTTTCAGCTGAAGTCACAAAGGAGCACAATCTAAAAGGAAATAATTACTCAAGGAACCACAAGTGACCAGGCATCTCTGGCACTTGGAAACCAGAGTCACCTGGCTGGTAAACAACTGAGAGGGATGTTCCCACCAAAAGGAACGATCTAAGGTGAATTCTGAAATCCTGTGTTTGGAAGATTGAACTTCCAAAGCCTATAACAAACCAGAAAGTGCATCCTGCTCTGCTACTCAATAAATGATGCTTCAGCCACATTTGAACGTGGAGCAATAGTGACATAAGGTGGCCTGGTGGATTAATCACAGGTAGAAAGTGGAAGCACTTCCAAGGAGACCAGGCAGTACCTTAGAAAGTTATTCTAGCATGGCATGCTGTGAGAAAAACAAGCCCCAAGTACTACCTTATTCTATACAGGAGGGACACCAGAGCCCTCCACATCTGGTAATGGTAAGTAGCACAGGATCACCTGGGAGGAGGTATCTGAACCACTGCCTGCTCCTTTTCATAGGCAAGGCTTGCAAAACAAGAGGGGCAAATAGAAAAGCACAGGTATAAATACACATGAAAATGTGAAAGGTTGTGTATTATATTCCACCTAGGTATCTTGTTCTCTGAAAATAAACAATATGAACAATAATAACAAAACTTCAATAACATTTCAGTCCATATGCCCACAACCTGATAGCAAACTGCCACACATAAAATGTATCTTCAGAGCATCTTCAGTGGACAAAATGTAAGGAAACATAAAAAGATAATTCAACTGCCTGATCTTTTTGTCAGGACCATCTGATCAGTTTAAGCTGCCTGCAAATATTGATCAATATCTCAATATCAGATGACATTATTAAATGTCGGCAGAGCCCATTTTTCACCAGAGTCCTTTGCTGACTATTATATCTCCATATGCTTATTATTTGTGTGGGTTTTACTGTAATTCTTTCAGGAATAGATTTTTCCCCAGGCACCATACAGTGCACAAGACAAAATGATCACCATGTCAATTAGAGTTTCCGCAGGATAATTTGACACATATTTTCTTAGTTAACAACATCATAAGTATTAGATCTAATTACAGGGATATCCATGTTCATTGTAAAATATAAATTAAGGTTTGTCTTAAAAGCAAATCAATATTTAGCAATAACATTCTAAAAAATATTTTCTGTAATTACAGTATGACACTGATTAGTAATTCAGGCTGGAATTACAGGTCTTGGATTTATTATCCAGTAAACTGATAGGGAAACGCCTACCCTATTAAACTGCAGTTCTCTGAGTATTTCCTCTCTGACCATAAAAGATCACAGCTGGGCCCTCGGTGGCTTCAGGACAGTTCAATGCAAGTAATATCACTTTTGCGTTAACAGCACCATGAGATATCACTGGTGATGCTGCCACAGTCAGAACTATATAATAGGTGCAATTTCAAAGATATGGAGAAGATTATTTCAGAAAAAGTAAAATATTGTAACATGCTTTGCTTGTCAAAATTAAACTTTGTTTCCTTTTTTATGAATTTGTACTGTATTATGTATTGTTTATGGAGCATAGTACAATTGTAAGCATACATACAAGGAAGCATATCTTACTGATATCAAGTAAGCAGAAATTATTTTTATCTAGTCACAAGTACACGTGCTCTCAGAGATGCACATTAAAGTGCTTGTTGTTTGCCTCTGGATATCTCTAGATTTAAGAAAAAAAAAGAAAAATGTCAGAAATAGAAGTCAACAACTAATATTTGTGACTTGTAACTAAAAAGCAGAATTGTAATTACAACAACCAGAAGTGGGATATAAAGAGATAATCACTGAGATTTTTTTAGAAGTTTCTGTTTCTTTCTTTCCTTCCTTTTTTCCCCACCCCCCCAGAGAAGAAAGACTGTTTCTTTGCTACATAAAGACTCTTAGACTTGCTTGGATCCTGAAGTGTTAAGCTAGTTACTTTGCAGTGCTATCTATTTTCACACTATCAAGAATTCCCTAAAATAAATCTGGTGTGAACAGAGTCCAAAGGTCCTGATGGTTGGAAACAGTATGTGTGTTGGAGAGCGACATGAGCAAGCCAGAGCTTTGAGGTGGATCTGCCTCAACCTTTCAAGAAACTTCTAAGTAAGACTCAAAAAGTCAAGTTTGACTTCAGCAGCAACTGTTTTTTTTTCATAGTGAAAACTCAAGGCAAGTAGAAGACAACAGGAAGGGATGTATAACCTCTGATACAAGAGTTGTCACTGTAACTCCCTGTCTCTGTCTCTTCTTCCTCTGCTTCAGCAGCAAATTGTCCCCGACTGACTCTAGGGCCCCCCCCACAGTCCCCTCTGTTCCCTCAGGGCCTGATTGACAGCTCCCTGACCCCCAGAGTATCCTCTCCTTCTCTCACCTACTCCTCTACCAATGTTTCTCTCTGAGTGTGTATCTGAGGACACCACAAGCAAATACAGCATGATCAAATGCTGAGTGTACATCTGAGGACACCATGAGCATATATACCAGATATCACAACATGCAAAAAACCCCATGCAAACATGGGGTTTTTGCCCCATCAGGACTCAATGGAGCTGTTCCCAAAAACAAATAACAACAACACAACAAAACCAACACCACAACCACCAGGGCCTCTGGTCCTGGGCAGTTCTCTGCCAGAGGTCTGCCCAATAGAAAATAATTTCAGAGAATATTCATCCACTGAGGTTATGAAAGCAAGCTGATCCCTCAAACACACAAATGTGTAGAGCAGCTATTAAACAGGATTGGATAACAACACAGATGACCGCTATGATCCATAGCTCTAAAGGCATGAACTGGTTGCAATTAGAGGCTTGATACAGTTTTGACTGGATAAATGATTATGTCACAGCAAAGGAGGAACAAAATCTACGAGGCACAACATCTCACTAACCAAAACCCCATCCATTTTTTCTTGTATCTCAGCAGAACATCCAAAATACCTTGTTCTACATTGCAAGAAGCCTAACTCCAAAGAGTTTGGACAGCAGAAATAATGACACGGGTTTAAGAAGGTAAAAAATCCTTCCTGCTCTTTGATTAACTGGGCTTCTTGATGGAGTTAAGTGCAAACAGCTGCCTGGACTTCAACTGAAAAGCCTAAATCTAAACACTCGGTGTTTACATAACCCAAACTTCTAATCAGGCAGCTGGATAATCCACCCATTTAAAGTATCCCTAAGAGTTTCAGGGAAATGCGATTTTCTTACAGCTAAGCCAATCAACAACCACTTTAAAAAACTCCAGCTACTGAGTTACTAGTTTGGAACAGCAGACTCAGCAGGATGGGGTCACGACCCCATAGTGAATCACAAAGCAATTTTGGTGGGATCCTTCCCTCTTTCTTTTTCTTTTTTCTTTCTCTCTCTCTTTTTTTTTTTTCTTTGAGAAGTACAAATCTGAAGTTCTAATTTCCTCTGTATTCAGATGCTGCAAGGTAATAAATCACAGAAGGAGAAAAGCATACAGCAGCACTTATATGTATGCTGGCATTTGCTCACAGGACCTTAATCTAAAATCTTGTGAAATTCTGACCATATCCATCTGGAACCAAGGAACTTGGGAAAGGCAAAGTACAATCACCACCACCAGAGTCCAGAATTTCTTAGAGGGGGGAGAGGAAAAGAGAAGCAGAACCTAGGAACAAGAAGATTTTGCAGAAGTCAGTATAGATATTTACAGGACCACTTATAGGATTCAGTATTCCTTAAATTGACACATTTGTAGTGACTTTAACTGGCCATGGCACTCCGTGTTTAGGACTCCGTCTGTTCTCATCTCACAGTGGTGTTTTACCACCATAACTCATGATAAGGTCAGGCTCTCAGTTTTGTATTTGTTTGCCTGAAATATTTTCACCTTATTGCAGTTTAGGATTACTTACTAGATATCCCAATGTTTGTCTTCCTTTTCCCAACTTAGTAAAGTCCCTTCGCTAAATCACATCCAGTCTCACCTGTTAGATTATCAGTGTCTGAACACAAATATTTCCCCTGGCCAATACCACAGTCAATAATCTGCTCATCCACACAATCACTAATATATCACACAAAATATTCAATTAAATTTTAAGTGTCCCCCCAAAAAAGGTGATGCTTCTCGGACTAAGCAGAGAAACATTGGTTTTACTTCTGCATCTACTGCTTAGCTACAGAGTGATCCTGTACAACTTACTTGCTACTTCTGCACCTCCGTATCCCTAACTGTAAAAGGCACCTGGTGATGTTTAGCTTTCAATTTGAGACATGATAAAGCCATTTACTTAGTTCTAGTAATGAACCATAATGCTCAAGACTGTAAGTAAAGTTGCATTTTAAATCTAGTGAAATATATTTAAAACAAGAAAAATAATTTAACTCTTGCCAAGCAGAAAGTGATCCTTTTAGAACACACAGTAGTAAAATTAAAATGACATGCTTTTAGACAGAGCTGATATAATTTGGCCATAAAGGATATAAACTTTATTCAATGTTTCTTCATTTTGCCAAGACCCCAGCAGAGCAGCAGAGACACAGCACTGGAGATCCAACACTACATAATCCCTTTCAGATTATATGCTAAATATTTTATTCCCAAGACAAAAAGGTTGAAAGGTTTGGGGGCAAAGCTGTGAAAGAGCTTTTTTTATTTTTAACTTTTAAGAATTGTTGATAAATACTGTAATGTTGGAAGGAATGTGGCAAATTTTAATCCACATCTGAATACACAGATGAACATTTCTTGTGCTCTTCAGTGATAGCAGAGGTCCCTTTCAAATAACATGGAATATACTGGTAGAGAAATGGAGTAATAGCTTGGCTTAACTTTTTATTATTCAAGGTTTCCAAGGATTTCCCCTGCTTATGGATAGATGTCCTTTGTACCAAGAAGCCCAGAAGAGAGCTCTTGCATTAATCAGACACTAACCAGACAATCACTGTAACAGACACACACTGGTCATGAATTCCTCAGCCAGCCCCTCTTGTCTTTACTGAATGATCTAATAAACTGTCAATAGACAGCAGTGAGAGCAAAAATATTTGATTTTATAGAAAAACTTCACATCTTTCACCTTCATACTGAGAAGCCAGCTATCACATGTGCTCTATTCTTAGCTCTGCCTGGTTCCTATTGGGACTACATGGCAAATTAGCTGACCTCAACTGAATTGCATGGTCGACTCCTACCTGCATCCCTAGCAAATTCCTATACCTTTTTTTTAGGAGTCTATAGCTCCTTTCATCTTTCCACCTTCTTTTCCACTCCTGTGGCTGATCAGCACAGAAAGCACAAAGTCTGGCAAAAAGAGTGGCAGAGTCCAGCACTAATCCCGTGAGAGATGAAGTGGCAAGTGATAGGAAATTTGAAGAATATTTATAAAATACCAAAATAACTTCAGCTCCCCTCCCAGTTCTAATCCTGTTTTTCATCTTCAGGATGAGACCACCTCTGTTTCACTTTTTTTGGAGATGTGTTTGAGTTCAAGGTTCCCATTTAAATTATTTTTAAAAGGCTGAGGGGAAGGCTGGAGAGCTCGGAGCTGCAGAAACAAATGCAGTCTCTATTTTCCCCTCAGTGTGAGGCTTTAACACTACACACACTAGAAGGTGAGCAAGTGGCAGGTAACTAGTCTGGCTGTTGTGTTGAGAAGGCATGGCAGAAGGTGACAGATATCTCACAGACTAGTCAGTAAAGCACAGTATCAGACAACACTTGCAGCCTTTGCTGGGGACACATCCTGTACTGAAAGCACACAACACAAGGCAAGTGCACACAGCACAAGACAACGGAGGATATCTGGCAGTCACAGTCCCAGTCCAGCTCCTCAGACTCTAGACCATCACCTACCTTCAGTGCCACCCTTCAGCTACAGGTCACCTGGCAGTGCCATCAGGGAACTCTGTATTTATTACCATCACAGACTACAGCGCTTTCTTCCTTTGCTGAACAAAATACTTTTGTGAAGAATAACTACAGCATTTGTGTCGAGTTTCCCTTTTGATTACGTTTTTAATGAGGTGGCTTTTAAGATAAAATGTCTCAATTAGGCAACTAATTATTTTCATTAAGAGTTAAGTTTGGCTTGCTTCCCAACAACTTTCCTGACAGCCAAAATAATATAAGTATTGCAATTCAAATAACTGTGTCCTAAAAAATAAATACACGTGCAGTATTTGCTGTTGAACAAGCAGCCAAGCCTCTTGCAATTTTGAGAAATAAAATAAAATACTAAAAGTTTCAAGTGAAATACTCCTTCTGCACTCACATCTTTCCACACTCACCATGTTATGTATCTAGAAAATGCAAATCAAGTTCTCTAACAAGATGCAAATATAACTTTTTCAGCAACAAATACATCAGATCAGACTCAAGTAGCCACATACTTAGATTGCAATACACTCTGAAGCAAGTGTCATTTTTCAGTGTCTCAGCATGGTGGGACTCATCCACAACCTGAACCCCTCAGTCAGTGAGAACTTGTATGTGAGCATCTGGGTAACAAAGCCCATTCAAAATGAGCCCACTTAAATCTTTTCTAAACCTTATTTAAACCTGCAAAAGACAATGTGGAACAACAATATTAGTCTGTATGTGACAACACTAGCCACAATACTATTACAATTGTTTATTCACCAATATCCACTGAATGGTGTCATAGCAGGCAGTGTAGTTTGAGCTTTTCCTCCTTGTCCTGCTATTTCTTAGCTGTATCCGTCTTGGACAACACATTTGCCTTTTCCCTTGTCTGTTGAGCAGTAACTTGTTAGAAAAAGCTTATCTTGCTTATCCTTCTGTCCAGTATCTAACCCACAAACAGCTCTAGTTAAGACTGGAAATTTAGATGCCAACATGAGAAGAAATAGCAGTAGCTCTGTTTGCAGAAAATGAGGTACAGATTTTCTGGGCGTTTTAGGACAGATTTCCAGCTCTCAAACTGGCAGGCTCAGCCCTGTGAGTTAACATACAGCCCTGCTGTCTGCTTACAGCTGCTTCAGCCCCAGTTAAATCAAGTTGTTCATATACAGCTCCAAAACCCCTGTTTAACTTCACTGTATATCTCTGTATTCACACCAGCGTGTAAATAGCTCCCAGCCAGGTTACAGTGCAGAAGCAGATCCTATCTGCTTGCTGACTCTACGCAGCACCATCCACAACTGCAGTGCAAATACTGCTGTCATTCTGTAGGGGTTTCTAAGAAAATTCATTTGAAGTCTGAAACTGATAAAGGGTAGTTATTCTGTATAGCAAATATTTTTTATAGTAAATAATTACATATTCAGCATCTGCTTATCTTGTTTAAAAAAGAGGGGTTTTTAAAATAAAAACAGTTAGAACCATATTGAAAGATTCAAAACTCAGAACATTTTTTAACAAGGTCTGCTTATAGGAATTGGAAGGCCATTTTTTTTCTAAAAGGATGGTATTATTTCATAAATTGCAAGCATCTCTACTAAATGTTTGCCCAGGTTTCTGTGTAACTGAAAAGAAAATAGTTATAAAAGCACAACCTCACAAATGCAGAATCATGCTGCTAAGACTTGCTCATAGTTTCAGTGGGTGCCCTATAGTACTTCTGGGGGCCACAAAACGTACTCTGAAAACAAGCATGTCAAGCCACAGCCACTGAAAAAACAAAACGAAACAGAAAAAAAGCCTAAGGTAGAATTTTTGAAACAATCCAAAATACCAAACTACTTCATACACATAACATGTCTGTGATTGAGTATTCCAAGCACCTAGTAACAATAGGAAAAGAAAAACATCAACTATTTGATGTGCATAAAATGGATTTTCACAAAATAGGGAAAAAAAACAGGTTTCTCACAGGGATTCAAAGTTAAGCTATCTACTGTCCCAAAGGAGAACTAGCTACTGTCTGTCATCGGTACGCTACTAACAGTTTATTAGTCTGCTGACATCTCCATCTAGAAAAAAACTGGTAAATTGTCTCAGGATGAGAGGCAACAGTGAGTGAAAAGGACTTGCTGTGATGTGGTGGTGGCAAGAAGGATTTTTTAGACATCTACACTTACTTTGTGATAAAATGCTTCTAAGATGGTGTCACTTCCCTCCCAGACAGCCCAGCTTTTCTTAGCACCTGATACTGAATCAGTGACCTTCTGTGAATCGGAGCTAATCTCAGGATATGTCACATCTGTAGCAGGAGGAACAGCTGAGCAACACTTGTCCAGGCATAATTGAGCCTCAAGATTGCAGAGCAGTGCGTGATTAATTGGCTGAAGGATTCCTGATAAAAAGGAAGAGGATAATGACCTGCCTGGGTCAATGGGTGGTGCTCTGCTTATCTAGAAGCACAACAGGCATTAAAAGAAATGCTCCTGATCAAGGTCACAGGGAACAGTGACAGATTCTGTGTGAGTGTGAAATTGAGTCATTTCAAAATCACATTCCATAGATGTGCAGCAGGGTAAGTGTACTTAGGATGAGTATTTTAATGCCTTTTATGGTTCTGGTTCCATCATCATTATTCACAAAAGTACTGCCAGGAACCTAATCTTGAAAAGATCTACCAATCAGTTTTGCAAGTGCTTCCACAGAGACTAAAGAGCCTAAAGCCAAGCCAATTCTCACTTGATTTTCACATGGATGTTTTAGTTTGTTCCGAGGTCCCCCTAGAAGCAAACAGGCAATGCCCTCACATTGGAAAAGGAGAAAGAGCCACCTGGAACTACTTCTGTGGACAACAGTAGTGGTGAACGTGACTGTTGGCTTAAGAACTACACCGTCTCTCTTGGACTGCTCAGCTAAGCTGAAAAGTGCAGGTATCGTTTCTACTCCACACATCCAGCTTCTCAAGCAACAATGACAACCTCCTTGGTGCACTCTTGGCGAAGGGAAGCCTTGAACAGTTCTGAGGATGGACTTTAGAGCAAATGCCGATTGTAGGTCCATCGCAGTCTTGTGCTTCAGCAAAGCTGCTGTAAATACCAGCTGGGTAAGTTCAGGTAAATTTAACAAAAAGATGCTATAAACATTGATTTAAAATAATAAAGACAGCAACAAACAAAAGATACATCTTTATAGGATAGCAGCAGTCTGTTTTGCCATCCAGAGGACTCCCAGTGTCTTACGGACAAGTATCTTCTGGTACCTCTGACTCAACAGCCTAAACAAATGTAACTGTCAGACAGAAATACTCCAGGGGTTTCACAGTTGGCTGATCTAGCCAGACCTCTTCACAGGGAAGGCTAACTCTTCCCTTCCTTACTCTTTGGATGAATAATTATTTGTTTAGTCAAACAGCTCTCACTCCCTCTTTCCTGGTTTGATAAGAATTCCACCTCCATCAAACAGCTGAGCAATTTTTTTTCTCTTAAATTCTAAATATTCATAAAAGAGTTTGCTATGGGAGCTGAGCTCTTTACACTTCATGACTGCACTCCAGCTGCCTCTGGTCTAATGATGTTTTTTTCATCTGCCACACAGATTTTCATACACTGAGGTTACTGCTCAATTATACTGTTGCTTGTGGAAAATTGAGAGGATGGCAGTTTATTGGAAAGAAGTGTGAGGTAGAGTCCTACAGGGAGGAAAGTCCCTCTTTGAAGCTGCAGTCAGCATCTGTTTATATAGGCCACACAAGAGAAGGTGTGGTGGGTCACCAGCTGACATAGGCTCAGAAGAAATCAAAAGTCATACTGTTTTTGGCACAAATACAAATGGGCAAAGCACCAACTAGAACAGGATTTTTAGTCCTTAATGGAAAGTTTTCCACTTCAAACAACCCCAAGAATGAGCTTAAATGTAATTCAGGACTGAAATACTCAGAACATGAAAAGTAACAACGAAGAGTTTGCAACTTACAGCATTTTCACCCTTTTTATATTCCCCCTCCGGACATATGTGACCATTCCAAGAAATGAACTGTATGCTGCTAACTGTACAAGCCAGGCAAATGGGAGTTCATGGCTTCACACAGTTGTCCCATCCCTTGATAAACCCATCTGGCAGCACGTATCTTCTGAGCAAACTGGAAATGGACAAGTTGCCATGAGTAATACATAGTATCTCCCTGAGGAAAAAAAAAAATAAAATAAAAAAACCCCAAACAAAACCCACATAATTCAAAGTGGGCTGCCTTTGAACAACAGCATGAGTATTGCCCATCTCCAGAGAGAAAGGATTTGGCCACTTCCTGTTTCACTCAAAGATTTACAGCTGATCATCATACAATAAGTGCCAGGTAAGAGTTATTAATCCTTCCAATCCCACTTCACAGTAGTGAAACTTATTTGGTGCATAAATCACAGGGTACCCTGAGTGTCCTCAGGGTTTGAGATGTGTATTTTTAACTTCTCTACTTACTGACATTCCATTCATGCTATTTGGCTGCACTCCCCACCAAGACTTCATCAGCTGTCTCTGATTTTGGCATCACTGGGTTTATTTGCTTTACCATTTCCTAAATGTCTGTGTGAAGAGGTGCAGCCTGCTACGCCAATTAGTTCACCCACAGAAAACCTGTTCCCTGACAGAGCAGCACTGTCATTAACTTGCAGTGCATTGCATCGCCCTCAGAGACACAGTCCTGCAGAGCCCAGAGTACTCGAAGGCTACAGTTTGATTCCACTTTAAACAATTTCAGCTGAACTCAAACAACAGACCCCCTTAAAGCTTAAATGATTCCTTAAAAAAACTCCTTTGCATCTTTCAAAATTTTTTTGCTGAATTTTTCAAATCATGATGACAAAAAAAAAGAAGAAAAAATTGAATCAAGGAATCTTATGGTTGGAACAGCCAATATTTTTTTAGCCTGAATCCAGAATAATTTAGAAAGCTTGTTATAAGCTTTGGATAGAAAAGGAGGTGGATAGAAAGTGTTTCCCTTGTAATTTATACTAATGAGGGAAATCCAGCATTATACTAATGTTGGATTTCAAGGGTACCATCAAGGAAGTACAGGTAGTGCCTGTCAAATAAAACATCACCATTTGGTTTTGATAAAGCAAAGAAGATTAAGGGCTTTCAGGGCCTGGTATTTTATGGTACCATCAGAAATCAAATGCAGCCAGTAGACAGCAGTCCTCAAGACAGCACTGCTCAAGTCTCTTATGGTGCATTGTGACCACGTGAAATTTGAATTCAGTCTCACTGGCAACAGTCTCGATGACAAATAACTATTTTCCCAGCAAAATTTTTCCCTCTGTATGACACCATTTACAATATACCCATTCTGACCCATCATATGGTAAAGTACCAGACACAAGCAAGGCCTGGTCTTGGTGGGGTTAGCTAACTAAGAATAAAGACAGTTTGGAAGTCAGCACTGTCCAAGTCATTGCACGTTATCCTTACAGAGCAAAATGCAGAGAAGAAAAGCAAGATGGACACACCAACCAAGTTGGCAGGAGCACAGGAATTTTCTTTAGCTGCCATAAAGACCTACTGAAACAAGAGCTTCCCAAATCTCTGCAGGTATGTCTGTGACTGTTCCATCATCAGTAGCTTGCTGCTTAGGGAAGCAGAGCATTAGGCTTTCTTTAAAGGAGTTTAAAAAGCCCCTCTGTTCACTTTCAACTATTCATCACAGTCATTTGGAGTTCTCTCTTGCACCCCTCCTTCTTCTTACTCAGATCTGGTACTGCACGTTACTACACTGCAACCATAAATACCGACTGAATGATATGGAGATACTGGATGCTCTGTTCCAGTGTCCTCACAGCCAGACATTCAATAAAGTTATTACATTTCCACTGCAATAAATATCTAGGAGAAGGGGATGAAGGAACAATGTTCCCCATTCTAGAATACAGTTAGCATTTTATTAGCACGGCCAGCAAGCACATAGTCTAAAAAATAAATAGCATAATTTTAAAAGAGTGTTTTCTCCCTCAGTGAGTACTTTTGCACTGAAAACTCCAGAACAGACTATATTTAGCAAAAGCTTTTCAGGAAGGGCTGGTCTCTGTCAATAGTTGGTCTCCTACACATGAGAGGCTAAGTAGGAGAAGGCTGGGTTTAGTTATCTTCGCTCTAGATATATGATAGGACAGTATGTTGTCCCAACACATGAAGTTGTTATGAGGTTACACTGATCACATCAGATAATGCTCTGCACTTGGTGAGCATTTCTGTAGCCATAGGATATTCCACCATTCTCGATCTCTACTCTACAAGAATATCCTGTTCCATGACTAATTGTTTGATTATGGAAATAGCGGGGGCGGGGGGGGGGCTGGGGCGGATTTTGCAATTTTTCTAAATGACAATTGAAATTACACTGACAGCATTAGGCCTGTTACCTTCCATTTTCATCTCCACCAGCAGTTCTTTGCCACTGGTGTATGAATTTCTCTGGGAAAGAAGCCTCTTTAAGTGGAGACTTGAAGAAATGGTGTTTATCCAGTGGTCATTAAATGGTTCTTTAAAAGCACGATTACAGAAGATGACATTTCCAGTGGTGTAGGTAAACTGTCCAAGTACGAGCACTTCAAAGTCTAGAAGGGAGCTGTGAAATCTACGTTAATCTTCTTTCAAAACTCTCCTTCACATACACTTGTAGTGAAAAGTGACACTGTCCCACATGACATCCTTGTCTCTAAATTGGAAACATGTGGGTTTGATGGATGGACCTCTCACTGGATAAGGAACTGGCTGGATCGTTGCACTCAAAGAGTTGTGGTCAACAGCCCAATGTCTGAGTGGAAATTGGTGACGAACCCTCAAGGTTCAGTATTGGGTCCAGTGCTCTTTAACATCTTTG
>NW_010326844.1:5839-12788 GCF_000700745.2 Antrostomus carolinensis | reverse complement strand
TGCCCCCCTGCCCCCCAAGCATCACTTCCTGGGAACACGGCTGGGTTAAAGTGCAAATAATTAATAATAAAAATGCAGAGAGCTCCAGCGGTCTGTAGTCCTGTCTCCTGCTTGGGGTGAGACCATCACCAGTGCTGGACTGGGCTGGGCTTTGTGTAGCCAAGACTTGAAAACCTCCAAGTGTGGCAAGTCCCCAACACTCCTCTCCTGGTGAAAAAGCTTTCCCTGAACACCAGCCCGAACGTCCCAGGCCTCAATTTGACCTTCATGACATCAAATGGCCACAGTGACTGTCCTCCAAACTCCAGCCCAGGACCTCAGCTCAATGAGGGATGTGGGGACCACCAGCACTTGGGCTGGAGGTACATCAACTACATTGGGTGCTCTGTTCCCCACACGCGGCTCTTCCAGCTCTTGAGATGACAGAAAGCGTTCAGGCAGGACCCAGCGTTTCTGTCCTGTCAGCTGTAAGCACACCTAGAGAGCTACATGAGACCCCAAAATTTCAATACACCCTGGGGCTACAGCCCCATTAAAATCAAGACAGCCCATAAACCAGCTAGCTGAACAAACTAGCAGCAGTGTGGTACCAAGTGGCAGAGGGGTGAAAAAAATATTGAGGAAGTTGGTTTAATGTGTGTTGTATCATAAAAGCAATTGTTTAAGTGGCTTTTCTAGTGCTCTCAGCAGTAAATACTTCTGGAAAATGCGCTGAGCAAATCTCATCTTCCTCTTTCATTTACTGCCTTGTACATTGAAAAATTATGGGAGGAATAAAACTCCTTGGTGCCGGGGAGCAGCTGTGTTGTTCGCAGCCCATTCCCCGCTCAGCCCGGTGCTGGTCTCGGCTGCACTGGCCGCTGCCAGCTCCGAGCCCCCTGTCCCAGGGCCCTCCTGTCCCCCTGCCTGCCCTCAAACCTCTCCCTGTCATCTCTGCCTTCTGGCATTGACCTTGCAGCCCTCCTATTCTCACTTGGTCAACTTTTCCACCCCGTAATTATTTAACATGATTATGGATGCTTCCCTGAACACAACCTCTTTGTGCAGTGATTTATGGAGTGCTTCCTCCACCACAGCTCCTCTCTTCCCTCACAGGGACGGGCTGATCAGGGGCTGTGGTCAGGAGATGTCAATTTAGCCCAAGTGCTGAGCATCAAGTCAGCATGTGCAAGCACTGAAGTCCCCTGCTTGGAAGTCAGGAGGTGCCTGAAATGTTGCAGAGAAACACAGAGTATGTTCAATGGGTCTAACCCTAATTTCAGCCAAGAATGATCTATGCTGCAGCTGTAAGCACACAGCTCTGGGGGTGCTCCTGTAGACTGTCCCTGGGGTGGTTTTGTGTCCCTTGGCCCTCGCTGGGTCTGGCATCACCTGCACCCAAAAAGGTGCCAGCCCTTCCCTGCAGCAGGACACAGAAAGAAGAACCACAGTTTCCCAAAGCTGCAGAAAGGTGCTCAGAGTGGGGCTGGGATCTGGTGGAGCTCTGGGCTCTGATCTCGTCCATATCAGAGGAGGGATCAGGTCTGTGGTTGCAGTTTGGGACCTCATCTTCCCACTTTCCTCCCTGCAGCCCCATGTCCTGCAGCCCCATGGATGTTCACTGGGGTTTACATTCTCTTTAAGCCTCCCATCATTAACAACCCAGTTCTCCCTGGACACATTAAAGGATAAAAGCACCGAGTTGTCCCTGGTTTATTTGCTTCCTGGGGGATAATTCAACATCTTTAACTTTATCCAAAGAGTGTGTTTTCCTGGGGGGATCTTTGGCTGGCACTTTGCTGGATGGTTTTATTGCCCCTCTGCAGGCACTGGGTGGGGAGAGACTTTATTTTAAAGTGCTTTAACTGCTTCAATTTCAGTCTTTGTTGGTTGTGTTTCCTTTCCTATATACTTTTTTGGCTTTCATTTCCCAGGGCTCCCTCTTATCTGCCTTTGGCGATAGCCCTTGTAAATAAATAAATAATTAAATCAAACCCCAAAGCACTCTCCCTGGGATGCTGTTGAGAGAACATCCCTGCCCCCTTTCAAACCTCTTTTGAGAAAAACAGATCCCAACCCTCCATATGCCACAGCCTACAGGAAAGTCTTTGAAGTAAATTAAGCCAAATTAGTGTCTATGATATAGATGAGCAGAGGAGCTCCCTGCTGTGGCACTGGCCTGGCCCTTTGCTTAATCTTTAACCCCTCTCCCTCACTCCACACTCGCCTCTAATTGACCGTGAAGCACCTGGGGGTGATTTGGAGGGGATCCCATCTGCCCTGGCAGGGCAGGATCTCCCACCGGCCACGCCAAGGAGCTGCTGAGTATTTCACAGGCCTGGCAGTAAGCTGGGATAATGAATTACTTGCCATCTCCTCTTCCTTGTGTTCAGTACCTTTTTTTTTCCCCTCTCTCTCTTATTCCCCTTAATGAGAGACCCCCCAATCCCGGGGCACCCCAGCATTGACCCAGTGCCCCTGGCTGTGCTACTGGAGGTGGGGCTGCCCCCGACCCCTTCACAGCTGAGGAGCAGGTGGGGCAGGAGGTTCCTGAGCCCTGATGGTTGTTAAATCTTCCCAGGGTGTGATTTCCCAATGTGTGCCTGACCTGGGACTTGGGGAGCCGACTGAATTTGGCCATGAACTGGGATGAGGTGTTTAACTTAGTCAAAAAAAGGTGGTGGGGGGTTTTTGTGTCTGTGAGGAAAAAAAATAAGCATTGAGGGGAGATTTGAGCCTCCTTTGACCTCTGTGTCATACTTGGAAATCAGCACATGGCCATGCAAGCTGGGCAGGCTACAGCAAGGCAATTGAGAGATAACCTGTGTCGAGGGCTAATTGCATATGCAAATTATATATGTGCATGGGCAAGGAAACATTGCATATGCAAATAACTCACTGGTGGCAGGAGGTAACTGTATCTTTGATTTATCCTTCAGCAGCTGAAGAGCCCCATGATTTGGTGCTGGACGTGGAAGAGTTGTGCTGTGAGCTGGCCCCAGTCATCATGGGGAGCACTACCAGGTGTCCAGCTGCTCTCCTGGGGGTCCTGATCTCATCCCCCAGCCCTGGTTGGACATCTCAGGCACTGACATGGGTCTCAAATCTGCACTGAGCCCTGAGTGTCCCCTGGGCATGGTCTGTTGGTACTTTTCCAGGGATGTGCAGGACTGGCCCTTCCCAGGAGAGAGCAGGGAGCAAACGGCGGGGCTGAGCTCTGCCTGGGTGCTCCTGGCAGGTTTAGCTCAGGGTCCTTTGGACAGGGTCTGTGCCAACGAGGCGTTTACACTGCACTAGTTGCTTCCGACAGCTGCCCCTACGGCCTCTTTGGGTGCCCCTGAGCCACTGACAGCATTTTGGGGTTCTCTAGAGAAACACGCAGGGTCACTGTCCTGCTCTCTCTGGCTTTCACTCGGGCTCTGGCTCTCCGGGGATTGCGGTTTCATTTCGAGATTGTTGCTCCTCCGGGATCGTGATCTGGGAACAGGCCGGGCTTGGTCGGCGGGTGGTGAGCAATGGCACTGGGCATCACTCATTTCCATATTTTATTACTATTTTTATTCTCATTATGATTATTATTTAAATATCTTTATTATTTTAAGTTTTATTTTATTTCCATTATTAAATTGTTCTTATCTCAACCTACAAGTCTCCTTACATGCTCTCCCTCCTCCCCCCCCAATTCTCTCCCCTATCCCCTGTGGGGGGAAGAGAGGAGCGGTTGTGTTTGGCTGCAGCCCAGTGCAACCACCACAGTCACCTACCCCTTTTCCCATGAGATCTCAGAGCAAACCTTGGGGACTTCCCTGGGACAACTGTCATTGTTCTGAGATGTCTTTGTGAAGTGGCAACAGTCTCCAAAGAGCTCTGAGCTCAGATGGTGGCACCAGCTGCTTTTCTTCTGGCAGGGAGTGACCAGTGCCTGGCTGTGGCCTGTGAAGGGCTGGGAACATAAGCATGAAATTTTGTCTTAATAGCAGAGGGCTGCGTGACTGAATGTCCTGGTCTAGGAGAGGATGCTCTGCAGTCCCATTACCTCTGGGACTGTTCTTGTCCGGCAGTGTACGTGGCAATGTTTCCATCCCTGTAAGAGTTCATGTGGACAGAAGCTTCCGAAGGGGCTGCATAGTTTGTAAGCGTGGTTATAAATAAATCACAGCCAAATTAAATCATGAAGCAAAAATAAAAGCCCATGAAGCTGACAGGCAAACAAAGCAACATCCCTGATCCCCGGAAACATGCAGGAGAGGACAGTGGGTTCCTACAGCACTTGCAGCAGGCTGCTGGGCTTAGGGTCCTAGGGAGCTCCTGTGCTGAGAGCTTGTCTTGGAGAGGAGCTGAGCATCCATGTGGTCTTCTGGATTGGTTTGATAAAGTCAACCCTAAAATAATGCTGTGTAATGCATTTCTGGGGGCAAGCCAGTGCTGCCTCAGTTTCTTCACTTGCAAAGCAGAGGTAGGAGCAGTGTGTACCTGCCACCCTGCACGGTGCGGGGCTGGGCTTGTGCCCTGGGATCCCTTCATGGAGGGGCAAAGGGTGCCGTGAAGCTGGCCCAGGCTCTGGTGCAATGCAGAGGCACCAAGGTATGAGCCACGCACTGCACTGAGCAAGCACCCGTAACATCCTCCTCCTCCTCTGGGCTGGCTGAATAAAGCCAAACACAAACATTTGGTTTTGTTTATTATGTGTAAGGACTCACAGGCAGGACCAGTTCTACATTAACACATCAGCTTTCTGGCTCTGGCTGCAGATTCGTTTCAATGCAGAACAGCTCAGACTGGTGCTTAGCAGTGGTCAGCACAGTGTGTGGGATCACTTTTTGGGATGAATTGGTCCATTTTCAGAGCAGATTCGTGCCCTCCTGAAGCCTGGTGCTCAGCCCTTGCTGGGGCTCTGTGAGGGACTTGCACAGATGATTTCCTCGGCCCTGGGCTTCTCTGACTGATCCTTGGAGAAAATCAAATAGTCCCACAAAGGGGCTTAATTCAGGGCAAAAGGAAGAGCCAATAAATCTCTATGAATGTAAAAGATGTCATCTTTAAATGGGGTTGTGTAGTGGGTGAACCTCTTATAGAGAGGACAGGCAGCTTCATGCTGTAAGGTCAGACCGGGTTATCTGCTGCCCTCCGGGGCTGGGGACCTGTCTGAGCAAGTTAATAACCTGTCCTGGTGTGAGCTGGGCCAGAGCTGGTTCTGTTCAGCAGCTGGAACAGTGCTGGGGTTTGGGTTCAGCTGGGATTTGTCAGGAGAGAAACGCTGAGAACATCCCCATGTTGCATTTGTGTCCCTGGCACTGAAGGACTTTGTGTTTGTCCGTCTGCAAGCGCAAGATCTCAGGGGGGAGGGATATTGCCATGGATCAGCTCCATGGGCATTGGGCTCTGCCAAGGGGCTGTTCCATCTCCTGTCCCCCATGGGCAGGAGATCCATGAGGGGCTCTTCCTCTCTTGCTCTCTCTGGCTTTCGCTCGGGCTCTGGCTCTCCCGGGATTGCGGTTTCGGGTTGGGATTGTCGCTCCTCCAGGATCGTGATCTGGGAATGGGCCGGGCTTGGTTGGTGGGTGGTGAGCAATGGCACTGGGCATCACTCATTTGCATATTTTGTTGCTATTCATTATTATAATTTCCATTTTAAGTTTTATTTTATTTAATTTTTAAAATTGTTCTTATCTCACCCTACCAGTCTCCTTACCCTTGCCCCCCAATCCTCTCCCCCATCCCCTGGGCAGGGGCAGTGAGCGAGCGGCTGTGTTTGGCTTCAGCCCAGTGCTGGCCCAGTGAAACCACCACCTTGCACTTTCCCACCAGCCTTATAACATCAAGCATGGTGTGAGACCTCCCCTGCATGGAAAACCTGAGTTTGTACCTAGGAAAATGTAAGAAGAGGCTTTTTAGCTGTGAATCAGAGCAATAAAAAGGAAATTTGTTGCTGAGGGTGTTAGGAGGAATTATTTGCTGTTATGTTGTAAGTGGTCTTATTGAATGCTTCAGGTGCTCGGAGGAAAAAGATGAGGGCAGAAAGCAAAGGACAAGAATAAGAGAGACTGATGTTTTCACGTGGCTTTGCAGGGTTTCCTAATGTGCCAGGGTGACCTGTTATTCAAGCCGTGTTTTCAAGCTTCACGTGTGGATGGGCAGTGCTGTTGATGGCAGAGCATCCCACTTCTTTTTCCAAAGCACTTTCTGTGCTTCCCACAGCTCCTCAATCCATCTCTTTCAGTCCAACGAGTCTCAACCCTACCTCTTACCAACAAGACAAAGAGATTCAACTCTCACAGTCTACCAATAACTGTGAGCAACCAGAGCTCACCTAGAACAGGTCCAAAGTGTTCAGCTGGAGCTCCATCCCACCAGGATAGCAAGACTCCTCTATCTGTTGCATCCCCCAAAGGGGTCTTACATATGATGAATTCACACAGCCATGGCTGTTCTCTGAAAAGAGTAGCACATATTCAAGACTTCCTCCCTTTCTGAAAGGCCAGTATCTGGGATTACTCAACTGCTGGAGGCTGTGCTAGCCTTCAGCCCAGAGGCCAATAACCGTGTCCTGGGCTGCATCAAGAGACATGTGGGCAGCAGGTCAAGGGAGGGGATTCTGCCCCTCCGTTCCGCTCTTGTAAGGCCCCACCTGGAGTACTGTGTTCACCCCAGTTCTTGAGCTCCCAACACAAGAGAGACATGGACCAGTTAGAAGGTCACGAGTCCAGAGGAGGTCACGAGGATGATCCAAGGGCTAGAGCACCTCTGCTATGAGGACAGGCTGAAAGAGTTGGGGCTGTTCAGCCTGGAGAAGAAAAGGCTCCAGGGAGAGCTTCTAGTGGCCTCCCAATACCTGAAGGGGCTCCAGGAAGGCTGGGGAGGGACTTTTCATAAGGGCAGTTAGAGATAGAACAAGGGGAAATGGCTTTAAACTGGAAGAGGGGAGGTTTAGATTAGATATTAGGAAGAAATTCTTCACTGTGAGGGTGCT
>NW_010326844.1:1410-5776 GCF_000700745.2 Antrostomus carolinensis | reverse complement strand
CAGGTTGGATGAGGCTTTGAGCAACCTGGTCTAGTGGAAGGTGTCCCTGCTGATGGCAGGGGGGTTGGAACTGATGAGTTTTAAGGTCCCTTCCAACCCAAACCATTCTATGATTCTATGAAAATGGAGTTGGAATGGCCCAAGGGCAGTGTGCCCTCTCCCATGCAGTGCAGGTCTGCAGGGATTTGGAGGTGTGAATGCTGTAATGGGGATGTCAGAGCGTGCTCTGCTCCTAGACAGGCAAAAGCTTAAGGTATGGCTCATTGCAAAAAGCAGAGTGACAGCATTGCTGCAGAGCTGGTCCTGCCCCGGGCTGTCCATGCATCTGGATCCTGGATGCTGGCCTCTCCTAACGGCCCCCAGATGTTTTCCCTTTAGCCCTGGAGCTGTTGTACCACCCAGGTGAGCAGGGTCGGTGGGCACCACAACTGTGGGTGTGGATTTAGGAGGTCCAGGCTGAGATCTCCGCCTTCTGTCTGCTCTACTCTATGGTGCCACCTTGGTTTCTCCAGCCCAGCACTGTCTGGGCAGGCAGGGCTGTCTCTGGCTGTGCACAGTCCCATTGAAACTCTGTGGCTCCGGCCAGGGATCTGGTGGCAGGAGAGAGCATCTGGCAAGCAGGTACTGTGGTGTGGCACCTCACACCCATGGAAATGAGCTGAGGAAGCATGTTGGTGGTGGTGGGAAGCTGCAGCAGAGCAGAGAATTCAGTGGGATCGATCTTCTCCTTCATCCTTTGTTATATGGGCTACAGTCGAAGCAAGAGGGTAAGTGACTTGCTCAGGGTGCCACTGGTTCCCCATTAAACAGCTGTTTGGAGCACCCCAATGCCCTCAGTCAACACCCCAGGGACTGGTGACACATCCTCTGCCATGTCCTGGGGATGGTTGGATCCCAGCAGTGCCCTCCAAAACCCAAACAGGGAAGCTGAGGCAGTGGGGAGAAAGGCTGAGGAACCCAGAGTGCTTAAATATTCTAATCAGTCTATATCTTCTGGGAGATAATACTTTTAATTTTCGTCACACAAAGAATATGTCCTGAACCAGAAGGGGTTTGCCTAATTCATCATGCTTGCTTTCCACACAATACCAGGGCTGACAAGCATAACATTTTAAAATGAGAGAAGTGGACATAATTAATGCTTATGAATTGCAAACACTTCTTTATTAAAGGGCTTTTGCTTGCCCCTGGACCATCTGCTTCATATCACTGGGATGGGGTCCTGAGGCTATAATAACTTGCAGCTTCAATAATTTTACCTCTTAATTAAAGCTCATCTCAAAGTGCAGGAGCACAGACATGTTCCCAGCCCAGATTTGATTTTTAACAGAGGAAACCTTGAGGGATGGGTAATAGAATTTGCATCCTTTCCTTTGAAGAATCCCTCCAATGAGGCTACATGAACCCGCTGCCCAGAGAGGCCCATGGGGCCAGTGTCCTCCAAGATGTGGGAGGGGACTGGAGGTCTGAGCTCTGGACCTCTGCTCCTTCCGTGATGGTCAAAGACCCGATGCATGGGGTGTAGAGCAAAGGGGTCACTGCTGCTCACCCAGCCCTCAAGGGATGTGAAACCCTGAGTGGTGGGGCTGGTGTGGGGTGGGAGACCTCCAAGGAGCATCCCATGTCTGGATCCTGCAGGGCTTTGGAGAAGCCAGGTTGAGGCAATAGGCAAGCTGCTGCCCAAGCAATAGGAGGGCTGATGGCATTTTTCCCCTGCAAGGGGATCCCAAGCCTGTGTGCCCTACTGTTGAGTTAAATAAAGTTCAGGACTGTGCAGGGGAGGTGGTCCCAGGCTCTGCCTGGTGCCATTGGAGCCTCAGGCCACCCCATGCAGTGAACCCCAAACCTTTCCAAAGGCTGCAGTAAAGCTGACACCATCCGCATCTGCTCTCCCCACAGATTCAGGTGACTTTTCAGGGGGATGTGCTCCATTTAGATGGGATGAGTTGACAGCGCGTGAAATATGGTGGATTAATTCACACTTCATTGTTGCTAGATATGAGGCCACAGCTGGGCTTGGGGCTCCAAGGGTCCCTCCTGCACCCAGCAGCAAGGCAAATGCTTCCCCCAGCTCTGGGTCACTGCCTGGAAGGGCTTTGGATCTAATACCTGCAGGAGGCAATCGCTGTCCTGATGCAGGTTTGCTCCCTGAAAGCCTGGGCTCGGGAATCTTTTCTGCTGACAGAGAGTGACCCGTGGGGCTGTGGCACACCCGGAGCAGGACAGGGCTGCCGATGTCTGAGATGCTGCAGGCAGCAAATACTCATCATCTGCAGCAGAGTCAAGTGACTCAAGTACTGACTGCAACCAATCGAGTCTTGTCTTTTCTTTATATTCTTGGAAGTTCAGAGAAAACCATTTATTTTAGTTGTTGCAACAGTTTCCTTTTGTTTTTGCTTTACTGACCAAAGCAGCTGGTTTTCAAAAACTTTTCAAGACAAATCTTCTGGTTTTGGTTACAGAAAACAAAAAAAAAAGCTGCTTTTCTGTAACCAATATTTACTTTAAGGAAAATTCTTTCTTTTAATGCAAAATTGGAACAAATTTTAATTTCCAGTGATGCGTCTCCAGCCAAATTTCCATTTTGATGGAGAGTGCACAGCCAGCTCTGCTGCTGAGTTTCTGCCTGCCTGGCCTCACCCAGGAAATCAAGGGATGTCTGGGTTCAATCGATGACACTGCAGGTTGCTCGGCTCAGCAGGGCACAAGCAATGACACAGGCAGAGCCTGCTCTGCTTGCTCCAGTTGCAGGTACCTGGTTGTCCAGCGCAGCGTGCTCAAGCTGAGTGTGCGGGAGCACGGCCTGCAGGGAGAGCAAAGGTGGAGCAGTAAGCCTGGCACAGCGCTCAACCAGGCTGCAGTCCAGAAATCCCCTCTTTTATTAGAATTATTGTTTTCCCCTCAAAGGCAATCCCCCTTGAAAAGGGATGGACAAGAGATCTGTTTCCTTCCTGTGCTTGGATCGTTTGCTTCCTTTGCCAGCGGCAGAGGAGCAGGGATTCACAGCAGCTGACTTCTGGGCTCCTCGAGGGCTTTTGAATCCTCATCCATTAGGGATGGAGCTGGGAGGGAAGGGCTCTCCCCTATAAACTGTAAATAAGCCCTGATGTAGGTCTATCACTGAGACCTTAAATCAAGTTTCAGGAGAAACCTTCCCATCACATCTAGTCATGCTTTTTATCCCCAGTGATTGCGTGGGACCTTTTGATTGCTGTTGGGCAGAAACTCTCATGAAACAGTGGGGTGACAGTCCCTCCCTCTGCCCACGCAGGGACAAGAGGGGGAGGTATCAGCAGGGAAAGGCAGTGGGACAGAGGAACAAATGCCATGGAGGGCTTCGGAGCTGACATTTTGAGTCTTTGCTCTGTTCTTCTGCAACCTTGGGAATGTTCTGCTGTCCCTGAGCTGGGGACACCACAGCAAGTCTGGGAGCTGCGGGGTGGGTTGGCTTCATCACCTCTGCTCTGGCAAACAGCAGCAATGTTTGGGATCTGCCTTTTGGGTTGTATTTTCCAGTAAGTAGGAGAGCTAAAAAATGAGGTTTGTGTGTTTCTGGAAAGCTGAGGTTCTCAAGGAGTTGCTTGTTTCTGGAAGCTGAAGAAAGCACTTTCTATGAAGCCTGTGATAAGTGCACATTGTTGGATACAGGAGAAGTGGGAGAAGGCTGGGAAAGGGCTGAAGGCTCTGTAGGGATGACTGACCGCCCTGGGATGAGAAAGAAAGGGATAGATTTGGCTGTGCACTGAAAGATTTTTTTCTAAAATAGAATCAAACCCTGAGTTCTACAGGAATGAAGCAGCCCCAGCCCTTCAGGTAACATACACCCAGTTCAGCAACTCCCCCAAAAGAGTGTCTGGCCCAAATGAGCTGGTCCCAGCAGCTGCAGAAAGGCTTTTCTAATTTTGCAAAGGGTCTGGGGGTTGTGGGGACACTGAGATGGACAGGTACAACAGGCACAGCAGGTCTGTCTGTGGGGGGCTCACCTTGGCTGAACACCCAGTGCCCACCAAGCTGCTCTATCACCCCCTTCCTCAGTAGGATGGGGAGGGGAGAAAATAAGATGGAAAGAAAAAAAAACTCGTGGGTCAAGATAAAGGCAGTTTAATAGAAACACAAAGCAAAGTCACATGTGCAGAAGCAAAAGAACAAAGTATTTATTCTCTACTTCCCATCAGCAGGAGATGTCTGGCTGCTTCCCGGGAAGCAGGGCTTCAGCATGTAGAGCAGTTACTCCAGAGGACAGATACTGTAAGTAACAAAATGCCCCCCCTTCCCCTTCCATTCTCCTTGCTTTTATTTCTGAGCAGACATCGTAGGGTATGGAATATCCCTTTGGTCAGTTTGTGTCGGCTGTTCTGGCGCTGTT
>NW_010326844.1:0-1343 GCF_000700745.2 Antrostomus carolinensis | reverse complement strand
CAGCAGGAACCAAAACACTGGTGTGTTATCAACACCTTTGTAGCTACTCATACAAAACACAGCGCTCCGAGGGCTGCTGTGGGGAAAATTAACTCCATCCCAGCCAGACCCAATACCCTGTCCCACGCTGGTGCCTTTCCTCACTTGCAGGTGGAGCATCAGGATGACACCGAAGGCTGGACCAAGGCAGAGCCTAGACTCTGTGAAGGTTCAGCTGCTGCCACGAGAGGGTGCGTGTGTCCCTGCAGCTGAGCTCATGGGGTGTGGAAAGGGGAATGGGGGCCAGATCCTGGGAAACGGTGCAGAGCTGCGTGCCCTGAGGAGCTGGGAGGAAATTAAAGTCCTTGACCAGCTCGGTTGCCTCTTGGCATTCTGCAGTTAATGTGGAAAAAAAAAATTAAAGAAAAATCACTGTTAAGCAGTGGTTTCAGCCTGGTTTAACCCACCAAACTGCAATGACACCAAAGGAAAATTCCTTTAACTCCAGTGCCTGCGCTTGAGTGGTTTGTACCGAGCAGTTCTTGGGGGGCCTCGCTGTGGGGATTTTATTCCAACAAAAAAGCATGTGGTAACAGGGTGACTGGTTCCCTTCTGCTAAATGATGTAAGCAACAAAAAACCAGGGATGCTGGAGCAGAAAGTCCTCTCCCAGCCCGGAGGGGCTGTTTCCTCTGTCCTGTGTAGCTCTGCAGTCCATGCACTGGTGTATGAGACCACCCAAGCAAGCAGCCTTGCAGCATGCACTGGTGCTCAGGGGAACTTGGCTTCTCTGCGTAGACCTTGAGCATCACTAAAGGACTTGGCAAGCAATCTTGTACCCACTTCTGTTACATCCCAGCTCAACATCATGGCCCCAAAAAATAGCCTTTGCTGGTTCTAGCAGCCCCGTGCTGTGGAGGAGACACTGGTTTGTGTCATCCCTGCTCACTCGGATGACTCCTGAGTCAAGCCCAGGGTGTGCTGCAATGGTCTCAGCATGTGCTGACCCTGAGTTTTGTAGCCTGGTACAATCTAGGGGCTAATCTGCAGTTCTGGTGAAATCTTAGTAATTCAGGGGACAAAGATAACTAGTTGGCTTTTCATAAGAGCTCTGCTTAAATGGAGAGAGATGAGACCCCTTCTGCAGTAGGCAGGCTGCTGCAGCTCTGGAAGATGCGTTGTGGCTGCAGGTGCTCTTCTGAGCAGCAAGCAGCACTTCTCATCATTCAGTTTTTCCTTAAAACGTAGCCTGGAAAGCAAGGGAAATTCAGGAAGAAGAAAGGAAAGAGGCATTTGGCTTTAAAAAAAAAAATCCACAATGTTTCCCTTGAAAAGGGATGATACAAAGCTGGGAGGAGTGGCTGA
>NW_010326843.1:20718-24819 GCF_000700745.2 Antrostomus carolinensis | reverse complement strand
AGAGTCTCTGGGGACGCACCCAAAAAGGAGCAGTAACGCTGACATGTTGTATCGGGACGTGTCAGACCCAGAGAATTCAGCATGAATTGGGGACACTGTGGCTGCAGTGCCTGGCTCTGCTGCTTCGCTTCTTTCAAGTGGGACAAAGGTTATTGGTGGTTTGGTATAAAGCTGATGATATGTTTTATGATTCAAAACCATCATTTCGGTCTGATATCAGTATGTGAACTGCCATGCTATAATGTTGTTCCTTGGGTCTTTTTTTTTTTTTTTTTTTTTTAAGGAATTAATTTACACTGTGATATTTATAGAAAAAAAAATTTACAAGTGTCACCCAGGGAGCTGGAGCAAACCCCTGGATAGGGCAGCACAGACATTCCTCGAGAGCTCTGCTCTTGTGTCCTCTGCCTGCAAACGGAGCTGTTCTCCTGCTGATGAATTAAATTTGGGATGAAGATAGACCAATAGCAGGGTAATTATTGTCATTTTTAAATATACCTGGCACCAGTGCTATGGACTGACATTTTATATATATATATATGTGTGTGTGTGTGTGTGTGTGTGTATATATATATATATAGATATAAAATACCATCTGGTTTTATTCTGATTGAGAAACAGAAGCAAACACAAGAAGCAGGTTCATGCAATTGTCATTTTTAAATACATCTGGCACCAGTGCTATGGACTGACAATATATATATATGTGTGTGTATTTGTGTGTGTGTGTGTATTTGTGTGTGTGTGTGTATATATACACGTTATTCTCTAATATATATATTTCTATACTGGCCCTGTATACACACCTCCTGTCCAGCAGTATCATATATGCATGTCTATGCATATATATTTATGTATGTGTGTTATTAAAAAAGTGTGTCTGTATATAAATATAGGCATATATATGCGTGTGTGTACATATATATTATTCATGTATGTGTGTGTATCTGTGTGTGTGTATTTTTGTGTGTGTATTTTTGTGTGTGTATATATGTGTGTGTGTATATATATGTGTGTGTGTGTATATTTATATATATATAATATCATCTGGTTTTATTCTGATTGAGAAACAGAAGCAAACACAAGAAGCAGGTTGATGCAAGGCAAGGCTCCTGGTTTTTCTGGGCTGAGATCCATCACCCACAGCTGCAGTTGCTGCTCTCGCAGCAGTGAAATTGCCATTGCTACTACTCCAAGCTGGCAGCTAAGAGGGATTTTAGGGCTGTAGTTAAGGACAGTCCCACCCTACAAGCCACACACTTTCTTTGGCTGGAAATTGTGGGGTGACTTTGTCCTGGCTGCAGAGCTGAAGGAGGATGAACATGCCCAAAACTCCTCTGATTTCAGGTGTTCTGTAAAACCCGTTTTGATATTTAAGATTCTCCGACCTACCGTGCTTTCTAGGAGTTTGTACCTTGACACAAGTAGCAGAAATATTTCTTTCATCTGTTGGTGCCCAAATTTTGGCAGGTGGTCAGGAAGCTGTTTAACAACATATATTTTGAAGTCAGTATACGAGTGCTTATCTATCAAAATATCTTGTGAAAATGGGAAAAAAATCCAAAAAAAGTGTGCAGCAGGGCAGGGGAGAGCATTCAAAGCTAGAAAACATCTTTAGAAGGTTGAAACTGTCCCCAAATGGCATCCAGGTGATCGCTTGGCAGATAAAAAGGAGAATCACCATTGTGTGAGCTAAAAGAATCTAAGAAATAATTTGGGAAAAAAAGAAAAGAGAGGAGAGAAAAAAAAAAAGGATAACTGTTTTTTCAGCACCTGCAGCCTCCCCAGGGCCAGCTGGCAATGGGAGCTCATGTCCCAGGCTGGGGACAGCCCAAGACAAGAGCAATAACTGCAGATGCAGGTCCTGGTGTCCCTGCCCAAGCGCTGGAGGACACAGCGAGCCCCTGGTGCTGGCTGATGAGATGCTGCTTGGGGGTCCTCTCGGGTCTGGGGGGAGTTGTTGTTCAGGAGAGCAGAGCTCAGCCTGCAAAGGAACATGCTTTGAATCAGATCTTCCCTTAGATTTTGTTCATGTAAAATGTTTATAGAGAATTGGTCTTAATCCCAATTCAGACTGAAATGTTGGAAAATCACCTCTGGTTTGGGGTATTTTTTGGTTGGGTTTTTTTTTTTGTTGGGTTTTTTGTTGTTATTTTTTTATTGATTGGGTGTTTTTTTTTTCTTTGTCACTTCTAATTGCTCTTAATTTTCCCTCCCTGCTTGGAGTTCTGATTGTAGCTGAGTGTTTAAAACTGTGTGCAGGGCTGGGAATGTCTGCGCGTGCTCTGGGTGATGTGCAGTCAGCACAGGAGGAACCCAGGGCTGCTGCTGTATTATGTGCTCCTCGTTACCATCTCATTGCTAGTACTTTTAACAGGCAGACTGCAGAGTTATTATCCAGGGGTTACACTGATTGAGAGTTAATTTTGAGTTGTGAGAGCATTAGCGCTCGGCTGCTGCGTTCTGGTCTCGGTGTCTGGGTGAGGGTATGCAGAGGGGTGGGTGAGGATGCAGCTTAGGGGCTGGTCTCCTTGTGAAGCCTCCAGCTTCCAGGAGGAGGGTGAAAACATTTTCTACCAAAACTATTTTCTTTGCAAATGTTTATTTGTGAATGGCAAGGGCTGTAATTGCTGTTGGAGATCTGAGGAGGCGCTTGTTTATTTGGTTTTTCTAAAGGTATTTATTTTCCATTAGGAAGCTCAGCAGCTGTTTTTCCCTCAGTTTGCATCATGTTTATCCCCATCCCTGGGAGATACTCAGGCTGAGTCGGACAATCAGCGTGTGGGACGCTTGCTCAGATGCTGGCAGGTGTCTCCATCTGAGAATCAGCACTGACAAACCGTTCAGCTTCAAGCCTCAGGCATTGCCACCACATTGGCAGTTACACTGTCACTTGCATTCTCTCCTCTTCTATTTTAGTTGTTGAAAGGGAGAAAGAGACATCAACAGCCTTTTCCAGAACCAGCCATTGAGGTCTCCATGGCCCATCAGCCCGTGTTCTAGCAGGGGCTCCTCAACAGCTCTGTTGAAGTGAAATCCAATGTGCAAGCTCAGCTCCATCACAGAGGGGTGCACCTTGATGCTCTCCCTGGTTTTTAATTTGTACATCATTAGAAATAGCTTCTAGCAATACACTAGCTCAACCACCTCAAGGATCTAACTCCTTGACCATCAGATACAATAACTAGATTTGCTAGTTTTACAATAACTAGATTTGTCCAAGTGTGGAAATCACAGAATCACAGAATCAAATAACTTGGAAGAAATTTTTTTGAGAGGGAAAAAAAAAAAAAGGCAGAGAGAAACATTTATTCACTTTATTTAAAGTAGTAAAAATACAGAATAAATATTTTCTTCAAAATACATACATCTATAAAATGTAATATAATTTAATTGACACCATAGAAAGAAATTCACACTGATCTAAACACTCCTGTCATCACCATTCACTTCAGAAAAAAAACATTAAGTCTCTAAGTGGCACTTGCCTGGATCCTTACAAATCTTTAATTGCCAAATTGACACTGATCTACCAAAGCTGCAGGCAGAGGAAAAATCTCAGGACGTGTTTCTTGGTGAAAGATTTTGGGCAGAGTGCTGAGCACACTCAATCAAGGTGATGCTGTACGCGCGAGCGCGATGCTCTTGCGGTCCTTGCTGCCAAGTGATGCTCATAGATCCAGCAAAGCTGAGGCAGAGCCCGAGAGGTGGAATACTGTGTGAATATGAATTTTGCAGTTCATCCTCATCTGCCTTCAAAGCAGCAGCAAAGCCAGCTCTCTGCTAGAAAAAGTTTTGCTCCTATCATTATTAATCGATATAATTTATCTTTGATCAATTTGATCACTTGATAATTGATCCTCTTTCCTGTAGATGGTTATTATACAACGCTGAGATTTTTCCCAGTATGGCCACACCAGTTCCCTGAGCTAAATCACCTATTGCAGCAGCTTCAGTAGTGTCCTGGTTTCATGGTCTGTACTGGTTTCATGGTCTGTACTGGTTTCATGGTCTGTACAGAAGTTCTTGCTCTTCCAGACACGTTATAGAGAATTATACCCGTTCCGCTGAGGTGACGCGATACCGGCAAAACTTCCCAGC